>NC_068357.1:114771416-114922944 GCF_020536995.1 Dreissena polymorpha
TAGAAACATTCGTGATCATTAATGACGCGTTTTGATAATAAATTCAGGACTCGTGACTAAAATAGCATATGTGCAGATTTAAAATAGGACAACCATTATTATATCAAAATCGAAATAAATGTGTAATCAGAAAAGAAATTATAAACGTTGTCAGCTTTAAATTATTTTACACTGCTCATCTACTTGTCATTTACTTCATTTGCATAATGAGCTGGTTGAGATTTTTCAGCAAGTTTTGAATTGCGTCCGAGGAAAGGACCAGTTAAAATTGGGTTTCATTAAGTGCGCAGAATAAATGTTTTCTTATTATGTTGTTCTCTCTCCCCACTCATTCCCTTCCGCGAAACCCTTCAGGTGTTGCAATTCTTTTGAAAACTAGAAACTAATGTCTTGTATTTAACAATTCATTACAGTATTGAGAATGCAACTCCCTTCAGACATAGTTGGGTCACACCGACGTTGAAAGAGATATTACAACGCAGATATGAATGTCTTATAGATACAAAAATATTAATTATCCCACTAAAAAAAGTTTAGATGGAAAAAGGAATTCCATGGATGACTATTATTTGAATTATGCTGACAGTGTATGCATACGTGTTGTTTGGCGATATTTCAAACAAACTATTGTGTTTACTGAATATTTAAAATAATTGCATCTAGTGATCAATTTTGTAAATACGTTATTTTTATGTGTTCACGTTTTACGTTTTTTTAATAACATAAAGTGGGCATTTACATAGTAGGCTTTCCAGACTAAATAAAGAAAAAGCTGACGTAATGTTTGTTATATGTTAACATCTAAAACATGATGGCATATTTTAATATTTATATCACATGATGCATGATGACTCGACAGTTTCACATTTTTTTAAAACAGCGACCAGGGATGTAACTAAATTTAAGTTTGACAGCTGGAATAAAAAAAGCACAACAATTTAACACCTGAACAACAAGCGCACATAAAATACTGCCGACGACAATGTACAGAGCGAAATTTACTGGCAGGACCGTCACTCCCTTTAAGTAATAAAAACGAAATTGCAAACATCGGAAATGACTTCGATAAGTGAGTTAATGTCATTCTCAATTTGGTTGGAATTATGCTTTTATTAAACATGTTGATATATATATATATATATATATATATATATATATATATATATATATATATATATATATATATATCGGACCAATAACATAGTGAAGTCTTTCGGTCTTATTAGTCCACACCGGAATTATCAGTAAACAGCAAAAACAATAACAATAAAAAACATTCATAAAAATATATACAATTTAACATAATTAAAATTAAAATCAATTAAAACACTTCATAAACAGTGTATTCTTTGAGTTAATAGCAGTGTTGAGGCAATGTAAAAATATTGTGCAAGTATATCATATACAGCAAGCAGCCGCAGCTAACTAAGGCCATGAAAACAACATTCTCATGGATATAGTTTTAGTTCACGGCGCGTAGTGTAATGAATGGTGCGTGCATACGTGTTTTGTTATAAAAAGTAGTTAAACTTTTTTCCAATCTCACGTTGTGAAACCTTTTGTGGTATAGAAAGCGGTTGGTTTGCTCCGGAATTTTAAACTACGAACAACTCTCAATTGTGGAAATTTTAACGATTCAAGACCTTTTTATGTCTAAAAAAAGAGTAAAACTAGCAACAATATTATGTTTTGATGACTTTAAATCAAGTGATCTGATGCTAATTTGAAAAATTTGCAACCATCATATACACACTTCAAAATCATGATCTATTTGAAATAAGATTTATATTCGTTGAAATAATGTCCACTTTAAGTGTAAAGTGTAAAGTTTTCTTCATATGTTTTACAGCAACACAGTTGTAAACTTCATTCACTTTAGCGCTTAGAAACATAAACAAAGTAGATATTCTTTTCATTGACAAAGTTGACTTTTATGACATCAATCACAAATGAACTCGTGTTATAAAATGTTTAAGTAAACACTGACTAATGGTAATTTTGTTTATCAAATATGTGAGCTGACTTTTCCCAAAAGCATGTGAGCGTTTCATGATAACCTACGATTGTTTGTGAACATTCTTGCTACATATGACATACTGTTACCGCGATATAAATTCTGACACCAGATTAACGCATATTAACAGACGTTGTTAGTCGTATTACCTTTATTTATTTATTTTATAGCATTCTTGTAAAAAAGAATCTTTGGTGACTTTAATGTAATTATACGGACATGATACTGCCATTATGCCCAGTGTAATACATCATTTAAGCCTAAGGGAAATATTATCATCTTATTATCTTGGTAACAACGTTCATTTCATGTCCTGGTATGACCACTTAATTCGAAATCTGTTGAGAGCAAGGCTCAAACATGAGGGCTAAATCATATTTATGAAACCGTAGAATGAGTGAAAATATCATTCATTTACGCGTTTGATATTTTGTCAGTACGGCTTTTCGTTTTTTTGTCCATAATAAAAGCTTGCGTTTCTGTCGCCATATGACAAGAAGAGTGGGAAGAAAACATAAAAAAATAAAATCTAAATTGATGGCATGTTTTGCAATAAAATGTACTTTGGAATCTAGTGTTTGTTGTATTCAAGTATCACAAGATTGTTACAAACGAGAACTTCCCTTTGTCTGTTGTGCGCGCCTGTCTATTGCTTCTAATCATGTATTAGATTGTGATAATAAATTACGGTGGATATACTGCATAAAGTCTACCGTTATAAGCCATGAATGATATCAATAAATAAAACAAATAAAAGTAAAATAAAGTTCATAGTGAAAAAACGCATTTTTAAGCAAAAATAACCAATTATTAATCACAAGTTAGACTTTAATCTTATACGTTATCACAAATAAGCAAACCTTCAAGAAAAAGGGTACATAAGTTAGCGAAATTTCGGTTTCGCAAAGTTTTTCCGGTAGCCGTTATAATCTATTATTTAAACGATAAGGCATATCAACCAACAGGGATATGATTTTTTATCATCCATATTTTGCTCTCAACAATTTACAATTGAGACAAATCTCTATTTCAATATCACTTCTATTTCAGATTAGTTTATATCAAATATCTATTATATTTTATCGTTTCTTATATTTAATGTAGCTATATCCATTTTCGGCGACCATTCCACCACCCGTTCTATAACCGTTCCTCTGTCATACACATAAAAACATTGTGAATTCAACCTGAACATGTGTAAAAAAAATTTTCAAAGTATATCTCTGTGTATGTTTCTTGATTTAAGACTCAAGAGAAAGTTAACAAAAATGCTTGAAAATGTAGAAAAAAAGAAAGTTGTACTACTTTAAAAGGTACATAAGAGTTTATTCAACATACATTAGGCTTTAAGCCCATGAGTAAACACATTTTACAACACAATATATTCACAAATGGTCAATGGCGTACAGAATTGTTAACATAACGTAGATCAAATGCTTAATACAACAAATTCATGCACACTTTATCGTATATTGTATTTTTTTTTATATATAAATTAGATAAATAAATGAAGGTACTTGGAGAGAAACTACTGATAATATAAGTCAGCTCTCAATTTAAATGCTTTAAAAACAAAAATGGATAGATTTCGTACACTTTTTTCATTGTCAGTCTGAACTGACAATAAGTAAGTCTTTTTTCAGTAAGAATTCGATAAACTTTATCATGTTTGTATTTTTCTAATAGTATTTACTTATGTATTTCTTACGTAAATTAATAAATGTTGGGCATTCAAGTAAAAAATGAAATTCATCCTCAAGGACGTTACAGTGTTTGCATTTTCTATTTTGAAAAGGTATTTTTTCAGGCTTGTGCCATCTCCCTGCTTCCACTTCAAGTCTATGGGCAGATACTCTAAAACGAGTTAACGCCATCCTAAATTTTGAGACATTAACAAAATTTAAATATGGTTGTAACTGAAAGCTACTAAAAAGTCTATAAGTTCTACCTCTGGTCGTGTTTTCCATTTCACTTGACCAGGTTTGCAAAAACATATCAGAAATACGTTGTTTAGCTACTGATAAAAATATCTTAATATCTCCTACCCCTTGAAAAAACCACACATCACTAAAACCTAATCTGTCTAATACATCCTTGAGAGATTTAACCCAAGACTTTTTTTCTGGGTATATATCATGATCATGTAATAACATATCGTAAACAATTTTTATGTACTTGACATCATCGGATTGTAATATTTTAAACCAGTACTTTAAAACACAAATTATACGTTTATTTATTAACGGTACACGTCCCAGTTCTCCATAAACGAAATTATTTTGTGTTTGCAACCTAACACCTAACACTTGTTTACAGTATCGTATATGTATTCTTTCAATCTGAACACTATTATTTAACCCCCATACTTCACAACCATAGCTTAGAATAGGTTCAATAAGTTTATTAAAAAGATCAAGTCTATGATTAACTGATATATCTGGGTATTTAACTAAATTAGATTTCAGCTTGTATATTGCTTTAAGAGCCTGTCCTGAGAGTGCATCATACGTTAATGAAAAAGAACCCCCAGTGGTAAATACTATGCCTAGGTATGTAAAACTATTCACTATTTCTACAATGTGTCCTTTGTAATAAAAATTTTAATTTCGTCTATTATGTCCTCCTTTTTTAAAAATTAATATTTTTGTTTTATTCACATTAACGCATAGCTTCCATTTAGTACAATACTGCTCTAATAAATCTAATCCATTTTGCCCTCCGGCTTCCGATTCTGCAAATAATACAATATCATCAGCATATAACAATAAAAACAGTTTTAACATACCAAGATTAACTCCTTCAAACTTATTTAGCATAAAATGTTCCTCGATATCATTTAAATACATTGAGAACAAAAATGGCGATAAAGATTCAACTTGTCTCACTCCCAAATAGCATGTAAACGAATCGTGACTGATTTCATTATTAAATTGTATTTTCGATTTAACAACATTGTACATCGATCTAACTATATTCAACATTTTACCACGTACCCCTAATTTTATCAATTTATACCATATGATATCTCTTACTATAAATTCAAATGCTTTCGTAAAATCGACAAAAGCTGTGTATAGTTTTTTATTTTGATTCAAAATATGGTTGATAATACCCTGCAGAACAAAAATATTGTCAACAGTTCCCATACCTTTTCGGTATCCGGCTTGAGCTTCTATGTACACATTTTATGTTTCACCCCACATGTTCAATCGACTATTAATTATTTTACTAAATAATTTTGCTATCGTACTTAACAGTGTTATTCCTCTATAATTATTCGGGTCATCTAAATCCCCCTTCTTATGCAGCGGAACAATAAATCCTTCGCTCCAAGCCTCTGGGAAATAACCTATATCAAACATTTTATTAAAAAGTAAATGTAAAACCCTAAGAAAGGATTCATTTGTAACACCGTGTTTAAGAAACTCATTTAAAACGTAATCAGGACCAGCAGATTTACCATTTTTTAAAGATTTACATGCCTTTTTAATTTCGTCTTGAGATATTTCAATGTTTAAATCATCGAACATTACCTGAAATTCCTCATTTAGGTATCTTTCATTAAAAAACAGAATGTCTTCATCTGGCTGATAAAAATGGGTGTCTGGATCATTAATGGATTTAAAGTATCGAAAAAAATCATCAGTCTTTAATTTATCTGACTTGCATGGCTTTACCGATCCCTTTAATAAATTCCAATATTGTTTTGCATCTAATAATCGGTTATGTTCTAAAATCTTTGTCTGCTCTAAATCATAATTATATTTATGTTTTCTTACTAAACATTTATAGTTGCTCCGGGATTGAACCATCAAAATTCTATTTTCATCCGACCTGTCCGTTTTATTATGTTCAAGTTATTATAAAATTCAGATTTTGCCCTTTGACACTCGTCATTAAACCATTGATTACTGTTATTATCGCGATGTTTACCTCTAACTTGAGTGTTTATGGTCTTTTTGAATAAAGGTGAACAGACATCATCAATTACAGTACAAAATTTTTCTAAACAATTATCTAATGACGCCGAACTATTTATAAGATCGATATCATTACATATATTAATCAAACATTGAGTAGTTCCTGAATTATTGAAAGATTGTATATAAATATCCTTTTTTTCATTATCCCATTTGAATACGTGCGGTACTTTATCGCACTCATTTATAACCCTGTCATTAACACAACAATTATTTTTAACAGAAGTCATGTGAAATTGTACTACACAGTGGTCAGATAATACATTCGGATCAAGTACTTCAAACTGATCAATACATGAAAATAACAATGGCGTACACATAACCAGATCAATAACACTCGATCCTCGACTCGTAACACGAGTAAACTTTCCTAATTGACAATCGACCCCTACTCTACCATTTAACACTTTTAAACCAGACATTTTACAAAAATCAAGTAAACATTTACCATTCTCGTTTACATTTTTATCTTGACTTATCCTCGGTAAAATAATATCTACAACATAATCATCTGGTAATAAATTGAAACGGTGTAAACCATCATTTTCGACATAATCAGGTTTATTACCAATTCTTGAATTAAAGTCACCACAAACAATAAACTCACAGTTATTATTAAAATTACATTGAAATTGAATCATATCGTTTAAGATTAGATCAAATATGCTTTCATTAACAAACATTTCTCTACTACTTCCTTGTGGCACATTATATGCTAAACAGAGTAAAACATCGCTCTTGCTTTTAAACAAATTGCCTTTTAATTTAACCCATATAAAACAATCATCGGTATTTTTTAAGAATTCAACATCGTTTTTCAATCGATCAGAGATAAATATTATTATCCCCCCACTATCTCTTTTTGAGCCTTTTAATTTAACACTTCTGTTTAATATATAAGAATGAAACCCGTCCACAGAATAATCGTACAGTTTGTTTGACCAGGTTTCAGTAAATAATAAAATATCGTTTTTTGCAAACAGTTCTTTCATTTCCACCGACTGCAATTTATTGTACCGTTTTCCAACTAGTCCCTGTACATTTAACATACTAAGTCGAATCCCCGTGTTCTCTCCACAGCTGTCCTATTTCTGGTCCAATTCACCGCGCTTGGCTGCGTTCTGTGTCCGTGTTTTATTAATAGTACCGCTATTTGGGGTTTTTCCAACACTCTGTGTGTTTCTGGTCGATTGCGCTTGTGAGGATTTACCACTTTTAATTCGTTTTACTGCATCGGAATAATTCGCTTTTTGCGTTTGATTTTGCGAACATATATGGACGATACACTGATATTTTATGATGATGGAATATGGTGGGCGGATTTTCTATCGGACAAAACGCTGGGCTTTAATTATAAAAGCCGTGTACATTGACAAAGAGGGACCGACACTCTTATGGTGTCAAGTGGTAAATCATCAACGACGCTTTAATGAAATGACTTTTCATGAGCTCAACTAGGAAATGAATGTTTAACGATCGATGCTCAACGCTTTGACGATCATCAAGTGAAATATGGTGTCTCTATAAAAGACAAGTTGTTTGAAAGGTCATTTGAATTTCCTGAAAGCAAATACCCATCCTCAACTCGTCATATTATCAGATTGGTATTGTAACATCACGAGCTAATCACAATCAAAACGCTGAAGGCGCTGAAGGTGTTCGCTATTGCATAATCATAGACGAAACTATTTTTTCAAAATTAATCGCATTTTTAAAATAGACGCAAGCCATTCAAATTTATAAAGAATGTTTCTTAACGCAAGGGTCGAAATGTGTGTGTGTGCACTGGTTATCATCAAATTTATTTTATAGAAAAAACTTAGACAAAATAACAACAACTTGACCGTTTTTTGACGTTCTGAAAGCATGGGAAATATGATGAAAATGGTAATGAGAATCAAATGTAAAGAAAATTTGCTATCACCATCATATGAAATAGGGATGGCAACGAATACCGATTTCGGTATTCGAATATTCGGCCACCCTTCCGAACGAATATTCGGATATTCGGTCAACATCTGTTGGAAAAAAGTCAACTTTGTTTACAATCTCATGCACGACGGTTACATTACATTCACCTCTGTGTTGGGCTCAGAACGGACTATTGTTATGAAAGCGTCTCATTCATGTCATGATCATACCAAGCGTTCATCATTGAGGTTACAGTATACTAAACAATATCTTGCACGACGGTTACATTGCATTCACTGCAATAAAGAAAACCATCTCATACCATGATGTCTTATATCAGTCTTAATTCATTATTATAAAATTGATATGGTTTCTTGATGTTAAGAAACCAACAAACATACACACGTCGAAGCAATTCCTAACGTCACTCAATAAACATTATGTTCAATTGTTGACATTTGTAAAGTGCGTGAAATGATTCCATCTGCGTAAATGGGCAATAAAATAGTTCCAAAGAGTTGCATTAAAACTCGCAAGTTTTTGCACGATTTATCGTACATTTAAAAGTCATATTTCTTAATTTAATGCATGCGATCTTAAATATCAAATCAAATATACATTGAATGCTTTTTTTCGGTTTTAGCTATTCTATAGACAAAATGGCGTGCTGAGCCTTTCGCAGAGTTGTATGTGAGAGCAAGGAACGACAACTCTGCGTGAAGATTGCTTTGTTTACCGTACCATTACTCCATGAATTATACTTTCGTTTTTACCAGAAGTTGAGTAAATTATTTTCTAAAAGCTTTTTTGATTGGACAACGTGATTATAACCATACGATCTGTTTTGTTTTTCACACCAAGTCGGCTCTTTCTTTACTCATTTAATCTTTGATCATTTTAAATGTAATTCGAGTTATTAGATCATGACGGGTCGGTGTTTTAATTGCCATACGGTCTTATTTGTTTTTTACACAAACTTGGCTTTTCCTTTACTCATTTAATCTTTGATAATTTTAAATTAAATTCGAGTCATTGGATCAAGTGCAGGTCGGTGTTTTGATTGCCGACGCAATTTGCACCTATCATAATTTTGACACAAAGTGTCTGGCTTTGTTAGCGGGATTTATGACCGGTATACTGTCATCACCATAGCGACGCATTATCGCGCCAACCGGAATAAACATTATGACAATAGGAACAACTTTTTTGACAATGTTTGAACGATTTTTACGCATACAAATTCTTTGAAATTACTCGATTTTTTTATTTTTCTTCCGAATATTCGATTCGGAAAACGGGACCGAATATTCGGATATTCGGATATTCGTTGACATCCCTAATATGAAATGAATTTGGTTGGAATATGGAATACGTATTACACTAAGAATATAGTTTCACGATGAAATATTTATTGAAAATGTACCCTTGGACTTTAATAACATGTTTGTAAATTGACATTTTTAGTTTACTTACAATAAATAAAAATTATTATCCAACAAAATCTCACACAATAACAACTACACTGTTTTGGTTGTAGAGAACTAGATGAATATACTTAATTATAAACTTATATGAGACTAATATCAACTTCTGAAAAACAAACCTGACACGCTATATTCGTTGGCTCATTTGGAACTCGAACTCATGACAGGTCACGGATTACATATTTGAGTCAAAAATCAGCTATATAAACAGAAGTTTAAGCAAATTATAAATGACGAATGAGTTAAATATTTTAAAGAACTAGATATATATTAGATTAAGAAAAACAATTAAATTTTCATTTGCTACATTTGGCTAATGTGAATTAACGAAAAGTGATGTCAAAGTGGATAAGACCCCGAGTCCTAATACGTGGTCCAGAAAACTAGCTATTAGCGTTCCTCACATTGAGTCAGACTATTTAGACCATCCTGAAAATAAAATATGTCACATCAAGTGTATCATAGTTTGAAAAAAGGAATTTTAAATTATACAAATCAATCTGAAATTAACACAAGCTTCAAGAGTGTGATATGTTATTATTAGGAAATAATACTTAATTGCATTACAACTAACTCTTAAAACATAAAACCAAGGTGGTTATTCTCATTTTTTGCAAAAATAACGTGTAAGGCTCCAGTGGGGATCGAACCCACGATCTCCTGTTTACTAGACAGGCGCTCTGCCACTGAGCCATGGAGCCGATAAACGCTATTTGTACAACTGGCCACTATGAATTTTCGATATGTTGTGTAGATCACTTTACGGAAGTGAGCTATCTTTCTACACATAGATATCACAACCTGGTGAAAATTTACTTAGTGAGTGGCTAATGGTAATTGTGTTTGAATAAATCCAGTCACGTGTTTACACAACCCGGTGACTTAATGTCTAAGAATAAGGCGCATTGTCAAATCAAAGCGCTGAAGGCACTGAAGTTGTTCGCTATTGCATAATTTTAGACGCAACTCATTATTCAAAATTAATCGCAAGTTTGAAATGAACACATGCCATTTAAATTTATAAAAAGTGTGTTATAACGCACGGGTCGAGATTTGTGTTCGCTTTGTATCATCGATGGTGAAGAAATATACTTATAATAAGGCATGTGAGGGCACGTATGATGTGCTCTCACGTAGTATATTTTGTATCTACTTACAAAATTGTGTGGTTTGACTATAGTAACACACATTTTATGCGGTGCATATTCGACTAACAAGGGAAATACAACAACACTAAAGTTAAACTTTTGTTTTTAATGTAATTATTTAGAAACGTAAATTTCAAACTTTATTTGAAAGTATGCTTTTACGAAGACTATCTTTATAAAAGATATTTCTTGTTATATTAAGTTGTTTTTTATATTCGGTTTCAGCGATTATAAAGCATTTTTGTTGTTGTCTATAATATACCTGTAGTAATTGGTGAACTCATGTTCAACGTTTTATAAATTGAGAAACGTTAATATAAACAAGCTTAACCTCATACTATTGCGTTGTTATCACCCTTGCAATTGTGAATACATGAGATATCGCCTCTACATGTTGAGAACCAAAGAACGTTTCACAGACATTTAACATTTAACCCTGCTTTAGTAGCAAGCACTATCAACGAGGTTACGCAACAGACGCACAATAGTTCGACTTACTTCTATAATTTCAATAACACATCACACCGCATTGATATGGCGTGTGTCTGTTTAGCTAAGTCAATAAACTGTTAAGCTTCGTACATGCTTTAAAAATAGAGCAACGCTATATACAAAGGTTAAGATCAGGAGTGGCGTCTTGGTCGCAAACTACTTGGACATAGAGAACATACTATACCATCAAGGTCAGTTGATACACGTAAACATATACTATATATACTATTTACACTTATAAGAATCGGAAATGTAATAATTTATAGCGATTTGTTCAGTTTCAAGATTAAACTGACAACATAGCATTTATTATTTTGTTGGAAGATTTTATACGTTGACGTATGGTTTTCTTACGTGTAAAACATATAATGATTGTTCCCAAACATTTTAATGGTTTTAGGAGACAGTGGCTGGTTTCAGAAGTCAAACACTTGTAATGGGTAGTCCGAAAAGCAAAAGAGCGGAGAATGTTGATAATTTACGGTGCTTGGGCTGTTTTTACAGTTTATTGTGATATCAAATTGTCAAAGCGAAATATATTTTCTTGTATCAAATAATGTGTTATTTTCCTATGTTGTCAGTACATAATTTATTTGTCTTTGGAAGACAGCCACCAATAGTTATGTAATTAAAGTATGATGACACGATTAATGAAATAAGGTTTTGAATTATAATCATTTAACCTTGGAACACGTCGATGACGCTGATATCAATAGTGATATTATGTGTTGCAGTTGTATTTGAACTTTGTTGACTGCAACGCTTATACACTAGGTGCATCTACATATATATCCCAAAAATTGCGTTTGTATATGAAGCATCCATGCCGATTTACGATGCTTATTTTTTACTCATGACCAATGAATAAATTTATATATGCGTAAATCATTAGTCACTAGACAACAAGAATTAAATCAAAATAAATGTGAAATCAGACCGGAAATATAACACGTTATAAGCTTTGAATGAGTCTATACACTGCCCTCCTACTTTTCAATCGGCTTATATATGTACACGCAAATATAGTTGTCATATTAGAAACATTCGTAATCATTAATGACGCTTTTTGTTTATAAATTCAGAACTCATGACTAAAATAGCATATGTGCAGACCTCAAATAGGACAACCATAATTAAATAAAAATCGAAATAAATGTGTAATCAGAAAAGAAATTAAAAACGTTGTCAGCTTTGAATTATTTTGTACTGCTCATCTACTTGTCATTTACTTTTTTGCAAAATGAGCTGGTTCAGATTTTTCAGCAAGTTTTGAATTGCGTCCGAGGAAAGGACCAGTTAAAATTGGGTTTCATCAAGTGCACAGAAAAAATTGTTTTCAAATTATTTTGTTCTCTCTCCCCACTCATTTCATTCCGCGAAACCCTTCAGGTGTTGCAATTCTTTTGAAAACTAGAAACTAATGTCTTGCATCAAACAAATCATTACAGTATTGAGAATGCAACTCCCTTCAGACATAGTTGGGTCACACCGACGTTGAAAGAGATATTACAACGCAGATATGAATGTCTTATAGATACAAAAATATTAATTATCCCATTCAAAAAAGTTAAGATGGAAAAAGGAATTCCATGAATGACTATTATTAGAATTATTCTGACAGTGTATGCATACGTGTTGTTTGGCGATATTTCAAACAAATAATTGTGTTTACTGAATATTTAAATTAATTGCATCTAGTGATCAATTGTGTAAATACGTTGTTTTTATGTGTTCACGTTTTAAGTTTTTTTTTAATAACATGAAGTGGGCATTTACAAAGAAGGCTTTCCAGAATAAATAAAGAAAAAACTGAGGTAATGTTTGTTATATGTTAACATCTTAAACATGATGGCATATTTTAATATTTAAATCACATGATGAATGATGACTCGACAGTTTCACATTTTTTTAAAACAATGTTGTTGTTGAGCCATGAGCGATCAGGGATGTAACTAAATTTAAGTAGTTTGACAGCTGGAATAAAAAAAAGCACAACAATTAAACATCTGAACAACAAGCGCACATGGAATACTACCGACGACAATGTACAGAGCGAAATTTACTGGCAGGACCGTCACTTACTAAGTAATAAAAACGAAATTGCAAACATCGGAATTCGGCTTCGATAAGTGAGTTAATGTAATTCTCAATTTGGTTGGAATTATGCTTTTATTAAACATGTTGATATATATATATATATATATATATATATATATATATATATATATATATATATATATATATATAAATAAATATTTATTTATTTATTTATATTTATATCGGACCAAAAACATATTGAAGTCTTTCGGATTTTCAAAGTTCACATTCCGCATATGCCTGTTATTAAAATGTAAAAGCGGCGTTTATTATTAGTCCACACCGGAGTTATCAGTAAACAGCAAAAACAATAACAATACAACAATCACAAAAATATATACAATTTAACATAATTAAAATCAATTAAAACACTTCATACAAATTGTATTCTTTGAGTTAATAGCAGTGTTGAGGCAATGTAACAAAATTGTTTAAGTATATCATATACAGCAAGCAGCCGCAGCTAACTAAGGCCATGAAAACAACATTCTCATGGATATAGTTTTAGTTCACGGCGCGTAGTGTAATGAATGGTGCATGCATACGTGTTTTGTTATAGAAAGTAGTTGAACTTTTTTTCCAATCTTACGTTGTGAAACCTTTTGTGGTATAGAAAGCGGTTGGTTTGCTCCGGAAATTTAAACTACGAACAACTCTCAATTGTGGAAATTTTAACGATTCAAGACCTTTTTATGTCTGAAAAATATGTAAAACTAGCAACAATAGTATGTTATGATGACTTTAAATCAAGTGATCTGATGCTAATATGAAAAATTTGCAACCATCATATACAAACTTCAAAATCATGATCTATTTGAAATAAGATTTATATTCGTTGAAATAATGTCCACTTTAAGTGTAAAGTGTAAAGTTTTTTTCATATGTTTTACAGCAACACAGTTGTTAACTTCATTCACTTTAGCGCTTAGAAACATAAACAAAGTAGATATTCTTTTCATTGACAGAGTGGACTTTTATGACATCAATCACAAATGAACTCAGGTTATAAAATGTTTAAGGAAACACTGACTAATGGTTATTTTGTTTATCAAATATGTGAGCTGTTTTTTCCCAAAAGCATGTGAGCGTTTCATGATAACCTACGATTGTTTGTAAACATTATTGCTACATATGACTTACTGTTACCGCGATAGAAATTCTGATACCAGATTAATGCATATTAACAGACGTTGTTAGTCGCATTACCTTTATTTTTTATTTTTATAGCATTCTTGTAAAAAAGAACATTTGGTGACTTTAATGTTATTATACGGACATGATACTGCCATTATGCCCAGTGTAATACATCATTTAAGCCTAAGGGAAATATTATCATCTTATTATCTTGGTAACAACGTTCATTTCATGTCCTGGTATGACCACTTAATTCAAAATCTTTTGACAGCAAGGCTCAAACATGACGGCTAAATCATATTTATGAAACCGTAGAATGAGTGAAAATATCATTCATTTACGCGTTTGATATTTTGTCAGTACGGCCTTTCGTTGTTTTGTCCATTATAAAAGCTTGCGTGTCTGTCGCCTTATGACAAGAAGAGTGGGAAGAAAACATAAAAATAAAATCTAAATTAATGGCATACTTTGCAATAAGAAGTACTTTGGAATCTAGTGTTTATTGTATTCAAGTATCACAAGATTGTTACAAACGAGAACTTCCCTTTGTGTGTTGTGCGCGCCTGTCTATTGCTTCTAATCATGTGTTAGATTGTGATTATAAATTACGGTGGAAATACTGCATAAATTCTATAGTTATATGCCATGAACGATATCAATAAATAAAACATTAAACACTAAACATACTTTTTTTCGTCTAAACCATGTTTAAACTGTTTTCTGGACTTTTTTGCCTGAGCAAGCAACTATTTTTCAAAACGTGTTCTATTGCATAAAGATAGTTTTATATTTCATGGCCATTGATCATATTTATATTGATTGAAATATATTTGTTTATGTCAGAAATTGTCTCCCCTAAAGCTTATTTGTTCGGAAATTAAGCATTTAATATAAGTTCATCTGCAAGATCTGCACAATCGGAATCATATTTCAACACTTATATTTTCAAATCTAAATACTGTTCAGCCATGTTCTTACCATGAATTGAAAACATGTCAATGCATTTATAACATCGTACTGTCCTTTTTGAATGCTCTCAATATTCTAGCTTTATTCGCAATATTAAAGTATATCATGTATAACAGCTGTTCAAATAGTCCGATAATGTCTTACGTTATGTAAGATTGTGACGTTTCTAAAGAAATTATTGATACTATTCAGCTTCATTTAAAAGAAAAATAACACCAAGTTCAGAACCAAATAACAACGCTAACAGTCCATTAGTGTTCTACGTTTGTCCTAGTGATCGAGTAAGAGAATGTTTAATAAGATGGTTAAATATTAATTTAATAGTAACCAATGTTATAATAGAATACCAGTTTTACGACGCATTTTTTTGTGTTATGTCTTTATGTTATCGACTTCGTGTTAAAAAAACAATTAAACATTTCTATTTCATGTGGACCTACCAATTAAGCGATAATGACATATTTTACTTCAAAGTCGGAAAGTTACTATAACTCCATTCACAACATAATTATTGAAAGATAGTTAATTCATTTAAGTATTAGCGAAATTGGAATATCTTGTGTTGAAGTGCATTGAAATTATTGTCGTCCATCGATGTAAAGTGCTTGTAATTTCACCGACATATCCGGAATTTTGCAGCTATTCCCCCGAATGTTATTGAGGTTTAGAAAATAGAATCAATAGTTGTGCTTATAATAATTTGCTAATCCATCGATTCCAAGATACTCGTAAAAAAGTCCAGGTTTAGTAAGTTCAACTCGACACTAAAGCAACACGAGTACATACGTTTGTAAAATAACTGACATAAACAGAAATTTAACTGTCCGTTATCTCTAAGTTTAACTCCATTATCACACGTACATCAGAGTCAAATCTAAAATTGCAAACATTTATTAGAACCATTTGTACTTAATTATAAATTAAATTATTAAACTAAATTTAATTATTGATTAATTGTTTTTCTTCTACTGTCTTTGATTTTATCCTGCTGCCGCCAGACATTTTATGCGGAAAAAACTTAACAAAATCTACGAGAATAAGTAATTGTTTAGCGAACTGAAACACTTATATTGAATCATTAGTTTTACTTCTGATACACTTTATTATTTAAGTGACCATATTGAACATTAAGCCTAGTTTAAAAAGTGATCAAGCGTTTTTTTCTTTCCAACTGAGAAAATAGCTCTACACTGTACAACCAGTCACACAAGTGACCAATACCAAACGTACTAATCTGAAAAAAAAGTTTGGATATACCTGCATACTGTGTGGTTAGGTTATGCAACTCACTTAAGCACAGTTTACATATTTATTAGGTTTGCAGCATAACAGATTGGGTAACTGAAGAAGCTTCCTTGCAAGCTTCTTGGTTAAATTACATAAACCTTTGGGTCTTTAGAGTATATTTGGTCGCTGAGAGAAAATATGGATCATTCCTAGCGTACAACTGTTGCAATATATTTGGAAACTTAAAGCTCGTTAGCGCCAATGCTAACGACACATGTTACACAAAATATGTTTGTTTTCTGCCTCAAAACGGATCATACATAATGTGATGTCTAAGTTATGCAAAACAAAATAGATCAACGTGCATATGTTCATAGATATCTTTGCAATGTTTAACTAATGCCGCTTGTTTTTAGGCACGTGTATCACGAAGAGGTGAGATGGACCACAGGATGACCTGACGGACATGCAAATCGGTATGTCCCCTACCCCGTGTTAACAAAGAAGGCATATAAACACCCATAACCAGGTCGGTATATATGCCTTTCAAGGACTTACTCAAAGATTGGCTACACGACCTATTTCCGATGTTGTATCACCCGATTTCACAAGAAATACTGTGTCGTCTTAAACTGTCGATTGTTGTTTCAAATTGTCGAGTATCGTGTTGGGCTTCGCCCTTATTGTTGTTTAACTATCTCAAAGGTCGTTTGGCGACATTCGATGCGGTCTAACCGGCTTCCGTAGAAATCGCCAGTACTCGCATGAACACTATCAGTTTCAAAGATAACGTGAGTAAGAATGGGTATACTCCTTGAGGTTTTTAGTTTATGAAAAAAGATCAAAATCATTTATTAAAACTTATCTACCAAATAAAATATATATGATTGAAAAGCGTTTGCAGGAAAATATTGTTAAATAGGATTATATTATTATATTAACGATTTTATATGTTAAGCTCATGTACAATGTGTCCTTAATAATGAGGGCGTGCTGACATTAGTTGTAAATGGCGAAATACTGTTCAAGAAAAATGTTAGTTATTTGAATGCAAACGTTTTTTACATTGATCATTACATGCGTCTTCGTCGAATGAAAACATAGGTACTGGAAATCTTAACAGCTGTATAAATAATGTGGTTTCGATTCAAGTGTTTTCACGAATTGTTTTTTTTTAGAAATCATATGCACGAAATTCCTGACCAAATACTAGTTGAGATTTGAAGTTTAAAAAAATAAAATAAAAAAATAACAACCAGTAAATTGACACATATCTGAAATAAATTGACCTCCTCAGCAAATGATGCCAGCAATTAAACAAAGGCCAAATGAAGTCCGTAGTCATTCCAAAAATGGTGTCAACTCGACGAGGTTCAAAGTCGATTAACAACACATATAACATTATGAAAAAACCCAATTGTTCTGGTCACGAGCAACTATACGGCATTTGGAACAAACCGCTGCTGATTGGAGTGTCCCTTTTGAAAGAAGTTAGTTCTCAGGGACAACTTTCTGAGCTCTTTTACATCAATAAGTGGGGTAAATGTCAAGTACTGTATGTGCTGAAAAGCGTATTGAAGATACCTATTTATTATAACTCGATTGCATCGAAAGTCGAAGGTTTGTTGAAACGTTCTCGATTCCGTTTCATGGGTAGAACCAGTACTTTGGGGGAAGATCTAAAGAACGCTCTCACCGTGAAGATTGAGCCCGTCATCTGCCGGTCGTTAGACGGACACCATATCTTCGCCCGGACGACCATTCAATTGCCTATATTACCGACATTCGGAAGCATATTTAAAGCCGTGAACTTTTTATTAAGAAAAACTTTTCTAACAATTGTATAGGTCCCGAAAATATACTCTCATTCACTTACAAAATAATTGGAATTATCAATCTAACTAATGGATCGCTGTTGTGTACACACGATACACGATATCTCTATTTATGTCATAGATCCGTACAATTAAAAACCTTATTGATCATTAACAGCAATAATATATAGTTTTTCTCTTAGAAAATGTTGTTTTCTTCATGTTAAACTTAACTTACATGTTGCCTAACTAGGTATCAAATTCCTTGCCGTCAGTGGCATGATAGTCGAAATTGTGACCACTGGATTACAGCACTAATTGGACTCCATCTTTGGTATTTACGTAATTGCCACGTGCCATCATTAAATAAGGACCAAACTTTACATTATCTGATCACAAAGCGATAAAAACCAGTCTCACTGAAAAAACACTAGAACACTAGACTAAATAGAATTGTTTCTCATAAGCGACACTCCGTTAATTTGAGGATCCTTATACTATTTTTATGTATATTTATTGCAGTGTGTTTATCAAAATATAAATGTGATTTTTTTTTATAGATTACATACGTAAATGTTTATAGATTCATGCATGAATTACATGGTCAAAACATAGAAATGCATATCGAGCCTCGTTCTGTAATCATCAATTCATTATTGCGTCATGAAAGTCGAATAACTTGTGTAAATCGTTATTTAAGCTTTAAGTACTCATTGAAACTATACATTTGCACAAATCGTTTGTGTTTGGCAAATACATTTTTTTAAAACAAAACATGTTTACATCTAACGGTAAATAAAGTTGACGACAGTGTAACATATCTTAGGTAATATTTAAATTTATAACTCAACATTCATTCAATTTATCCCCGGAAGGAAAGATTGTACAACAAACTCCACACTATTTCAACTTTTCAATAATCTTATTAGGGAAACGGAAAAAACAACTCTTAAATAATACGTCATTTATATAAACAAAATTACTTGAATAAGTATCTTTGCGAAAAATCCATTTCACATTTAAGCAGTGATGGTGTGCCTGTATATTTTACTAGAGCTGTTCGGGCTTCAAAAGCTTCGAACGAAAATTGGAAGAAAGATATATGTCTTTCTAGACTTTTAATTTAAGCTATTTCTGTGATGACCTTCATCAAGCAAATGAATGTGAGATGGACATATTTCCTGTTATGAATCTTGCTATGCATGTATTATGCAATCGACTCGATTCAGTTTTAACTGCGCATGCCCCGTTCAAATCAAACGAATCAAATTGGTAACGCAGGCTGATTTTATTTTCAGAAAAAACAAGTGTTTTGAATCCAACAGATGAGACATTACATAAATTCATAAAACTGTAAAAACTAAAAAGGATTTTATATATTATAAGGCCAACATGGTCACAAAAGAATTGTATATTTTGTTATGGCGAAATATCAGAGCTCTGACAAGTGACGCTTTAGTTAACTTTATTTTACTACATATTTCTTGAAATATTCGTTGATTTTAAGTAGTAATGCTACTTTAAAGAAGCGAATTACATTGACGTTTACAATTGGGCAATGCTGAATACATTGCAAAAATAAATTAAATTTCACAATGATAACATTGGTTCAAAACATTTAATTATAATATACCAATTTAACGTGTTACGTAACATACATTCTGATTAACGCAACTATAAGGCCTTGTAGACAAATCCGATATGTTTTATTTCCCGGATACAGTCACATCAGAATTGTATAAAATTCGCATATCCAACTGGACAAAATCTAATCTCTTTCTAACAAGACGGATATTTTTGCAATCTTGATATTGGAGTTTCGCTCTAGCAAGAAAAGGTGTTCATTAGATAAGACACTTACAGATCATATCAATGCATATCGCAACTGGGATAACATTCAATAAATGACTTGTCTATACTAGATCTGGTTAAGAAGTTCAGTTCAGATATGTTGTAAATGTTTTGTGTTAATGTTTTTCTAGTCCTTATTTAGTATTGGTGAAAACATAAATTGGTGCACACTTTTAAATCGTGTAGTAATATTAAAGGGACTGTCAACCACGACGACAAAGAAAAGAAAAGTTGTAAAATACCGTAATTTTTATAATTATTAGTTAATATTGCTTAAAATATCACGACTGATATATTACATTACATTAACAAAGTTGTCAAGTTTTCATATTTTCAGTATATACAGTAACACATTTTACTTGGTATGTCTACCAGGTAACTTCCAGTTAACTATAAACAACGCCAGTAGATTGATCATCATTGCCACGTGGTAAACCCAGGAATGCATATTGTGCATGCGTAGTGAATTGTATATATTTTATATATAAAATGACCAATCTACTTGCGTTATTTATAGTGGTTATATCGTTATGTCACCTATTTTCGCGATGTACTTTCGATTTCACATCGCGAAATTTTATTACCGAATATACTGAAAATATGAACATTTTTCAAGTAATGTAATATACCAGTCGTGAAATTTTAATCAATATAAACTTATACTTGAAGTAAAATACGGTATTTTAGAACGTTTCTTTTTTCGTCATTCGTGGTTGACAGTCCCTTTAAATTAAGTGTGTATACAATACATGTATTTTGTAATCGCAGTAAAGCGAGACCAAGGTTCATAAAATTTATAACTGCTGAGTTTTAATTCTTAGTTTAATATTTATGTAAGTATAGTCCCAATACTTGCACTACTAACGTTCATATTGAAGTATGTATTATATAATGTCATTTAATTGCAGTAGATGACGATTTTCACATTGATGAAAGCAAATAAATATTGTTCTTTAAATACAGGACCGATGATCATCTGATTATAAAACATGACCAACCCGTACTGATAAAATATGCATGTTTAAATGATGCGAATTGAACGAGTTTTAACAAATAAAAGATACAAGAACACTCTAAAAGGGAGGAGATAAATGTTTGTTCCGATCCGCTACTTTAACAAAATATTTTAAAGAGTGTACTTTGTTTGATGAAGTTTATAATTTGACTGACTTGTAAACAAAAACTTGCGGACACACCACACATTTAAGACACATTCACCCAACAATACGGGACAGAATCGAACAGAAATGTATTACGACTTGTCCAGTCTTAACAATGAAATAATACACATATCGATAGATCATGAGAAGAGAAAGTGTTCCAATAGAAATAAGTAGTGTGTATACAATCTAAAAAAAAACAATTAAAGTTGTTTGAAAAAATATCGCCTTTTAAAATATTAATGCAACAGGAGCAGGGTGGCTGTCTCGCCGTTTTTATTTATGGAAATAAACTTAATTAGAAATTGATTGTTCTATGTATACCATGTCGATTTTTATGCTAATAATAATAGTAAGAAATAAGCATATAATAGATATGGCAGCAAAGTTAACAGTCTTTGTGTATATATTAAAAGATATAAAATACTTTACGTTGTATAAATACATGTTAGAAATGGCTCATTTATGCAAAGTTACATTTAAACAATAAATACTTCTATTGCAGGAAGCTACTGATAATTGGAACTGAGGGGATTTCTGGGTAAGGGGTGTCATAAATACATGTTAGAAATTGCTCATTTATGCGAAGTTACATTTAAACAATAAATACTTGTTTGCAGGAAGCTACTGATAATTTGAGCTGAGGGGATTTCTGGGTAAGGGGTGTCACTTAAAGATTAAAACTACTGGTTCAAAGGAAGCTGTGTTTAGTCTAAATATAATTTATTTTTAAACCTAAATTAAGAAGTACATCCATCGCAGTGAAACTGTTTCCTGTAAACCGCCACGGGATTTAGCCATTCCGAGAACGTTACGCGAGAAGAGTAATGGATACATCGATGTCGGTATCAGATTTGAATAATGACGTACTACACGCATGATAACACGCTGGCTGGTGTCCCTGATGACTTCTGGCAGAGTGTTTTTATGTAATTAAAGATGCACCAGATGGAAAATTATTCCTTTACAAATTCGTCTGTTTCTAATAGTAATTGTTGAACCGATTAATTACAGCATATTAATGCAGTGTGTTATCTCTAACACATTTATGTGGTATTATTTCAATCGTATATGTGTTGATCAATTTGAATTTGTTATACCCATGTAGAAAATTGAAATTTATTATTTAAACAGCTGGACGCATTCACCGTACTCTGTAAATTCCCATTTTAGTTTACTTTTCACTTGTATTTGTATTCATTGTCCAATTTTACTTTATGTGTTTGTTTTTACAAGCCACATGACTGATATATTGTATACGTATTTAAATCTTGTTTACTAATGGAGACATCATATATATATATATATATGAAATAAACTTGCCCAACTCTATTTTATATTTATTTAAAAAAATAAAATAAATAGGAAATCGGAACCGTTAAATTAATAAAAACAAATACAACTTGATCTGACATATATAGGCTGTCTTGCAGCTTTATAAAATGTGCACGTGTATCTGCAGCTTTGTTATTCTTGTTATTATATGAAACAATTAATGTACTGCACTACGTCCACTGCATTATTTTAACATTGACAATTCAACTCCGATGAAGTTTATTTGAGTCTGAATTGCACTAAATGATGCATTAAAAGCTATTTTATGTATTGATATTTATGATCATCTATTATTCATAATACTGCCGTATTCATTATATCATCGCCCACTTGAATGAACTCATAAGTCGTGTCTTTTTTTATCATTAATCATCATTTATTGGCGAATTGGCATAGTTGCCTTTGGCCATTTACAATCTATTTGAGTTTGATTATGACAAAGACATACAACAATACAACATTTAAGTGAACAATACAATACACTAATAACAATCATAGCATTGGGTTAATACAGAGTAGGTAAAATCAGTTGTAAAGCATATTTGCCAGATAAAAGGGAAAAACTTAATTGTTACTTGTTATAGGAAGCAGCATACACAATCGAAAGAATAGATTCTACCTAGAAGTCAATACATTTCATGTTTCCTAATGGGTTGTGTTTCCTCTGGAATTAGCGCCTAAAGCGAAAACGAAAATTAGGAGCTGACAAAGGACAATAGATGCATAACTTGACAGGGAAGAATAGAGAAGAAAAAAACTACAACAAAATTAATGAATTAATTAAAGAAAAAATTAATAGATAGAATGGAACGTAAACAATTTACAAAGAACATCATAGAAGTCAAAGCATTCAATATTATCTTATGGGTTATGTTTCCTCTGTAATATGCGCCTAGTGCGAAAACGAAAAATTAAATTATGAGCTAACAAAGGACAATAGATGCAAAACTTATAAAAAATAAATAAAATGGAACGTATTCAATGAACTATGGAAGCATATTTGTGCCACTACTTACCAGATGTAATAACGTGAAAATAATGGCGGATTTCGCGAAAAAAAAACGTTTTTCTCGATAACAGATAAGTGTTCACGAAAATAAAATAAATTATGTTAACACGAATTTTTCCCTGTTAGTGCTCTAAACTGCCACCACATAAAGATAAATTAAAGATTTTACGAAAATAAATCACTTATCTCGAAAACAGATAACTTTTCATGAAACCTTACTTTTCGTGAAAACTTTTCACGAAACCTTAAAAAATTCGCGAAAATTGCCAGATCTAAAAATAGATGCACTTCAGAGCCTTTAACGTGAATACCTAACGTGGTGTTCTACGCGTGGTCTGTTAGTATGTTTTAATTAACTTATACAAAATAGATCTATTAATTGTATAATATAGTGATATTAATTGTTATTAAAAATGTTTGAAATGTGTTTGTTCTACACTTCTTTTATAAATATAATTTGGGAAGGCACGTATTCATAAAAATCAATGTTTTCATTGGTAAACTTATATTTTTTGTTACAGCTGTCCCAGAGCTTTTTTATTACTTTTTGCTGTGTCTGAGGCATTTTATAAAACCTTGTAAGACCTAAATTATTTAACATGAAGTGTTAAAAGTGTTAGTATGGTCTTTTGTGAGTGTTTTTGTTTTTTTCTTTTCAGAGTATTACCTATCCTAGAATTCCAACATGCCAGATTTTCAGAGATAGATATTGCGATACCTTTTTAGACTGTGAGCACATGCTGTGCTACGTTTGCAGCTGCAAAGAAAGGGGTTCGATATGCCCCATTTGCAAGTGTCAGTTCAACATGTCAAAAAACGGTTTTACTTAATAAAACTATATTTCTTGGACTGATTTATGGCGAGGGAGTAGTTGGGTACGATTGATTAACCAATGAAAACCCAGATGGTTTTTTATACAGCAGTAACCAAGCTCATACTATGTACTATGTAGTTTTAATCAATATTTAATGAAAAGTATTAAGAAATACCCAAGGAGGGTGACACTCATGATATTATGATGTTTTTTCATTATTTTGGAAATTAGGTTTTACACACTTGAGCACAAAGTATTTCTTCTTTTGATTTTCTTGCTGTCCTGTTGGTAAATAGTTTTACATAGACTTATTTAGCGCCATCTTGGCCTTGTATATTTGACTTGAGGGTTTTAAACATGAGATGTCAGCATATATGTTCATGTATACTTGTGTACTGTTGGATTGTGTTTTATAATTGCTATGTTTTTACAATTCTTATAGAGCACTTATTAAACCAGGGTATCTTAAGTGTGGGTATTAATTTGTTCAAATTTGGATATTGATTTCAAATTTCTAAATGTCAGATTGACATTACATTGGTAAATATTTGGATATTTTTATATATAACATAGTTTGTTGAAATTTTTCCAGATTTCATTTTTTACACAATGAAAGTGTATATTTTAGCAATAGTGTCAAATGCACAAATTTATGACACTGGAAGTCATTTTTGATAAGGCTGAAAATAATGAATATTGTAAAATTAACTATAAAATACATTTTCAATTCATCCAAACATTGCTTGATAGCTGGTAGAAATATTCCTGATAATGAAAAGGAAACTGTGTCCCTTTATGTAAAACGGTAATTTTTTAGAATTTTATTCTTGAGAACAAAGTTAAAACTTAAGTTTTCTGATAAAAAATGTATTCTTTTAGTAACATTTAATACAATGTTAATGTATACTTTTAGTAACATTTTAATAAAAAAAATAGCAAATTCCAATGAACATAAATGTTATACATTTTCATCTTTAAGATTATTAAATAAAGCTTACTCAGTTTAAAAGGCCTGTCTGTGAAGAGTTTGAAATAGTTCTGTATAACACAAATTTTCAAGTTTTTTTCGCATTTTATATCCTTCAGTTTAAGTTGTTATCCCCCCTGATAGGTCGGAGGGGGATATGGGAATCGCGATGTTTCGCGTCCAGAGCATAATTTCGTCATTTATCAAGCAAATTTCTTTTAACTTGGCAAAAGTGATCCCCATCATAAGACGATATGTCGCGCTTTACAAACCAGGGTCCCTACCTCCAAGGTCAAGGTCACTCTTATAGGTCAAATATCTATTTATGACAATATGATAAAGTTTTTGGTGTCCGAAGCATAACTTTGTCATTTATCAAGCAAATTTTAATTAACTTGGCTCAAATATTCCCCATTAATTGATGATGAGTGGCACATAACAACCATGTCCCATTCTTCAAAGTCAAGGTCACACTAATAGGTCAAATATCTATATATGACTATATGATATAATGTTTTGTGTCCGAAACATAACATCTTCATTTATCAAGCAAATTTCATCTAACTTGGCACAAATGTTCCCCATCATTTGCTTATTTGTCGCGCTTAACACCCAGGTTCCTACCCCCAATTTTAAGGTCACACTTATAGGTCAACTGTCAATATATGACAATATGATAGTGTTTCGCGTCCAGAGCATAATTTCGTCATTTATCAAGCAAATTTCTTTTAACTTGGCAAAAGTGATCCCATCATAAGACGATATGTCGCGCTTTACAAACCAGGGTCCCTACCTCCAAGGTCAAGGTCACTCTTATAGGTCAAATATCTATTTATGACAATATGATACAGTTTTTGGTGTCCGAAGCATAACTTTGTCATTTATCAAGCAAATTTTAATTAACTTGGCTCAAATGTTCCCCATTATTTGATGATGAGTGGCACATAACAACCATGTCCCATTCTTCAAAGTCAAGGTCACACTAAAAGGTCAAATGTCTATATATGACTATATGATATAATGTTTTGTGTCCGAAACATAACATCTTCATTTATCAAGCAAATTTCATCTAACTTGGCACAAATGTTCCCCATCATTTGCCTATTTGTCGCGCTTAACACCCAGGTTCCTACCCCCAATTTCAAGGTCACACTTATAGGTCAACTGTCCATATATGACAATATGATATAGTGTTTCGTATCCGGGGCATAACTTCGTCATTTATCAAGCGAATTTCATTTAGCTTGGCACAAATGTCCCCCATAATTAAACGATGTGTCACGTTCAACACCCAGGTCATAACCTCCAAGACCAAGGTCACACTTATAGGTCAAATGTCTATATATGACAATATGATACAATTTTTTGTGTCCAAAGCATAACTTCGTCATTTATTAAGCGAATTTTAATTAACGTGGCACATATGTTACCCATCATTTGACGATGAGTAACGCTTAACACCTAGGTCCGTACCTCCAAGGTCAAAGTCACACTTATAGGTCAAATGTCTATATATGACAATATGATACAAGCTTTTGTGTCCTGAGCCTAACTTCGTCATTTATCAAGCAAATTTCATTTAACTTGGCACAAATGTTTCCCATCATTAGATTATATGTTGCTTTTAACACCCAGGTCCCTACCTCCAAGATCAAGGTCACTCTTATAGGTCAAATGTCCATATATGATTATATGGTACAATGTTTCGTGTCTGGAGCATAACTTCGTCATTTATTAAGCGCATTTCATTTAACTTGGTTCTAATTTTTTCCCCATCATTAGACTATGTGTCGCTCTTAACACCCAGGTCCCTACCTCCAAGGTCAAGGTCACTCTTATAGGTCAAATGTCCATATATGATTATATGGTACAATGTTTCGTGTCCGGAGCATAACTTTGTAATTTATTAAGCGCATTTCATTTAACTTGGTACTATTGTTCCCCATCATTAGACAATGTGTCGCGTTAAACACCCAGGTACCTACCTATAATGTCAAGGTCACACTTATAGGTCAAATCTCCATATATGATACAGTTTCATTTTTCATTCGTGTCTGGAGAATAACTTCGTCATCTTTCAAGTGAATTTTATTTAACTCGGCACAAAGGTTCATCATGATTGTCCAGTGTGTCATGCTTAACAGCCAGGTCCCTACCCACAAGGTCAACGTTACACTAAGACTTATAGGTTAAATCTCTATTTATGGTACAATGTTTCATGTCCTGCCTGCGTCCGTAGCACAATTTCGTCCGCGAAGTTCTTGTTTTTTTGTTTTTTTTTCTTCTTATTTTCTTACCTTTTTGATAACATTGATTTCAAATTGATTGCTATGCTGTGATATGACAAAAGGTCTGTCTTATTTTATATAAATTTTTTCTAAAATGAACAGTGTCATTATTAATTTTATTTGCCCTTGCTTGACTTAATCATGTTTATGTGTTTTAGCTCTACTTTTCGACGCATGATGAGTTATTGTTGTCAGACCATTGTAGTTGAGGACATCAGTCTTGTTTAAGTGTGTGACTGGTGTCCATTTTTCAACAACTATCAAAGGTTTTCACCTCTAACTTTAAACACTTGCAGCCAGTTGTGTAAACTTTGATAAAAGTTATCATTGGTTATCTTTTTCAATATCTCTGGTGTTTGGATAATTTAATTTGGATTCCAGTTGTATAAAAAGATTCACGAGACCATTACATGCTTTGGATATTGTTTTGTTGTTGTTAAAGTTAACCAAGGTCTTAACCAATTTGGACAAATTTAAGCAGTGCGCAAAGATAACCGGCGGATAAGATATCCAAGTTTTATACAATGGGCTGTTGTTAACTATCAAAAGGAGAACACCAACTTGCAAGACAGATAATCCAAGAAATATTTTGGCAGAATTATACCCCATTTTCAACGTATATTTGTTCACTTAGATTTTCATTTTATAATAATAATCTAGCACTGCCCTGAGAAAAGTCGAGTGTGTGGATGTCGAACGGTTCTTGTTTAAATATCAGCTTGATTACCATCAAACAAATTCAACTAATACAGCCATCTCTGACTTACCTTTGCACTTTCGCATACTCTGTGTAGTTGTACCTTAACAAATAGTTAGTTGTACATAACTATTGATGTATTTATCCATATTTACTGGGGTTTGTTGAGGTATGTTACTCAAAGGTCAAGGTCACATGTAGACTACTGCATAATAAAAATTAGTTTGGATATGAAACACTCTTATTGTATGGCATAAAACTGCTATTCTCACCCCACATTGGCGGAACAATGCAAGACGAGAAGTGCCTTATGACAACCCCTGCATTCAAGGGAACACGAGAAAATGACACCTGACAGCCCTCTGACACGACTGCAAGAAACAATGATATCAAATTTGACAGTCGTAATGAGTCAGTTTCTCTCGTTTATCTTTAGTCTTTACAGAACCGTCTCAAGGCTCACCTTGTGTTGCATTGTTCATACCGTATGCCCAAAAAATTTATAACTATTTGACAGTATAAGGGCGATTACCACACATGGGCAGAACAGAAGCATTCCATCGTTCATATGACATTTGAAAGTGTTACGCAAACAGTGCAGTGATCCAGAAATTATATTTCCAGACACTCTACCCTTCGTGTAACAGTACTTCCCCCGTGACGGTATTGATTCCATATACACCGTAACCTGGTTTGTGTTTTATTTTTATTTCAGGGTGTTCATAACAAATAAAGCTAGCATTTTGGCCACATATTAAAATGATATTTTAAAGCGAAACTGACAAAACATGTATTGTTTTATTGACACACAATCATACATGGCAATGACAACGCATACAAAGCCAACAGCTTGTTTAAAACTAGTACTTGCTCTGCTTTCAGACACAACTATATATATTAATTGACATTTTGTCAACCAATACACAAGTTAGCCAGCTTGTAAGGAAGTATCATTAAGTTCATTTTTGTTTCATTTCCGTGTTAAACGAGGCGTTCAATATACATGGTTATTACAGCAAAAAGCTCTGTTCCTTCTTCTCTGTTTCTAGGTGGGTATTGAAGATTCAAATCTCCGACAGCTGCTCTTGCAATTGTCAGGAACTCTTGTGATACACCAAGTTCTGGAGGGCGTTGAGAATACTCCCGTTCCACATCATTTAATTCCCTTTGGTCAACTAGTGATATTTTACAATCTCTTGCGCCATGTACTTCTGGCTGAAAGAACAACACCTCAGGTTTTCCTGCAGGACATGAAATTCGGTTATTTCGACGAACACAATGAGTATTCCAAATATTGCAAACTTCATTCAGGTCTTTACTAATGACAAGAAGAAAACAATATCTAATGCATTCTAAGTGCACACTATCAGATGTGTGCAGTAATCCGAAATCACTCATATCTTTAAAATGGTTCATCCAGACATTTCCACACATTTCTCTAAGACTTCGCCAAAACCTCTCAATTCAGACATTTCTGTTAGATGAAACAAAGACGAAGCTTTGGATCTCCTGGTACTGATCTGCGTCTGTCCATCGTAATGCCATTTGCACATCACGGACAATAGAATTGTCTATACCGCGTCACCGTAAACCCGAACTGGAATGCCATCAATTTCCCTAATGTAATCTAAATAAAAGCTAGATATGTACATCGGCAGCACCTTTTGAATCAATGAGTCCTAAAATAAGACGAACCATCTCAAATGTAGCTGCAAGTCCATGATTAATCAGGAGTCTTTGACGCATTTGCCGGTAACCAGCATTTTCACCGGAAGCTGATAACTCAAGCAATATTTCTTGAATAATTTCGTCGAGACTGTGCTTACTTTGGCCTCTAGTCAGGCGGTAACGTCTCAAGACTCGGAAAATTGATCGTTCGCTTGTTATTGTTCCATGTCGTATGGCCATAACTCCAAGAATTTCACGTATAGAATAACCTCTCTGACGATACAAAACAATAAGCTGTGATGATGACATACCCCGAAGATCGGCGTCCTGAATATCGTATGCGGGCATGATCTGGAATTACCATAAAGAAAATTAGAGATCTATTATTCAAATAAAAAATCCAATGGTCTAACAGGTGGCTTTCCAAAGGGGGAAATTGGTACTGTACCGTTTTCGACCTTTGAACTCTAAATGTGACATTGACACTGTATAGACTGTTGCATTAATGAATACAGAAAAATCGCACATCCATTTCTCACCCAGTAATTTCCATTTTTGTGTCTGAAAATAAATATGTAAAAACAGCTTCATGTATTTTCGTCAACAAAGATGCATTTACATAAAAAATAAAACAATAAAAGGAAACTTACTACTTGCTATAGTATGCACGTACACTCCAGTTCTTGGTCTGTAGGATAAAGACAATGTTCACCAATTGAAGAGCATCTATTTTTATATAACGGCATCTTTCGCGAATTAATATTCATAATTTTATGAAGTTATCTGATTTCGAGAAAAGTTATTTGTTTTGCGAAATCTTCCATTATTTTCATGAACATTTTATCTGTATGTGTTGGCAGTTTAGAGCACTAACATGCATAAATTCGTGTTAACAAAATATATTTATTTACGTGAAAATTTATCTGTTTTCGCGAAAAGAATTTCTTTTTCGCGAAATCCTCCATTATTTTCATGTTATTTTAAGTTGTTAAGTGGTGGCACAAATATGCTTCCATAATGAACATAGAACTTAACATCAACATATATAGAACGAAACATTATTTGCAATTCTACTAGCATGGAGGTCGTTAAGATACACAGAAATTGTAATTTTGCAAAGGGATTTCGAAGAGTCATTATTACAGTATACTTCAGCTATCATTTAGTGGAGTGTAGCCTTTAAGTCTTTACCGGTTTAGAAATAAAATAATACAATCCAATCAATCAGCTCATTAGATTAGCAAGCGGCGTGGTGTTTGGTGTTAGGATGGACGTTGTGAGGATTTATTATACGGGTGTGTTACGTTTTCATTTGCGTCGATTTTGTAAGATTATATGAATTTCTGTCTGCTTTAATGTATATATTGTTTAGTGCAGTAAGTGGAAGCTTTTATTTTGCTTTGAAATGGATATTTATTCCTCTGCTTTTGAGTCATGAATGATTTACAATTATGAATTATGAATTAATCGATTTTGTTTATTTATTTATTTTTTATTATTTATTATTTATTTCGTGATTTCAGGTGATGCTTGATGGTGCTTGGTCCTGTTCGACACGTATGGATGATCAGACCAAAGGTTTAGTAGTGTTAAGTACTGTTGTATTTGAGCTTCTGTATCATTTATCTGATCGTTTAGTACTTTTTAAGGTGCATGGTTATTGTAAAGCCTAAAGGTATTTTTCATTTTCTGATTCCAGTTGTGTTATGTCATAGATGAACTATGTACATGTGCGTCAGAGGGGTGAGGAACATGTGACCAAGGAGCAGTGAATACAGCATAGATATAACTTCTGGCGAGCAACAAGGACAGTGTTTTTAGACATATATAGCATCTGCGTTCACAAATTATTACTTAACAAAGCGTTCAATTAACGAAAGGATCAACATATATACATAAGATGTGTATAACCTCATATAGTCATTGAAATAGCCCAGATGAACGCGTCACCGAAAATCCTTATTTGCAATGGTTACACAAAGTATTGCACCGGCAAACATAACGGTAAAACTTTATATCATCACAAAGTAATTAAATTTTGGAGTATTCGACAAGCATGTAAATACATGAATAAATTAGTCTCTCTAGTACATTTAGAAAGTCAACCAATCAATAATAAGCACGGACACTAATGACCAATCAAAGTTATAAAGGAAATTTATGCAAATTAACCTGTAGACAAAGTGTAGATGTTTGATCAGAATTGAGTATCTTGGGGATCTTGCGGGCGGATTTGTCACGTCTTCTTGACGTGGCGGCATGTTGGCCGCCGCGCTGTAAAATTGTATTTCATGAACATTAACAAGCGTTGTGTTAGAAAATATTCAACAGAAATAAATCTCGATGAAAGCATACATGAACTTTGGTTTTTACTGCGTGTTCTCCACGAACAATACGTAATTACGTGGCATTAAGGATTTCATTTTAAAATATAACACAACTTAAAGGATTTCAAGCATAAGTGCGTCTTGAATCTTACTTCTATTATTACATTGGTTACTATTACATTAATACTTACCCATCTGATTCAACATTCTCTTACTTGATCACTAAGACAAACGAAGACAACTAGTGGACTGTTAGCATTGTAATGTGGTTATGTACTTAGTGTTATTTTTCCCGCAAATGAAGCTGAATATTGCAATAATTTCTTTAGAAACGTCACAATCTGACATAACGTAAGACATAAACGGACAATTTAAACAGCTGTTATATCTGATATATAGAGAATAACAGGTTACTGCCTGATCTTTTTGTAATATATCAGGCAAGGCTTAGAATAAAATAACGGCGAGCCTTGTCGAGCCGTTATTTTATTCGTGCCGAGCCTGACGTATTTCAAAAAGATCAGACAGCCTTGCTGTTTATCAAACCTCTACGTCCCCGATGTTAAAAGCTGCAGTTTTAGCGGGAAAGAATATGACTTTTGTCGTTTGACGTGTTTATAATGACGTAATGAGAACGCGCGCTTACTATTTGTAAAAATGTTTTTTGCTGTTTGTGTTGGATTTTGTGCTTAAAATATATAACATCTTGGTATCAAATTGTTTGTTTTGTTGAATCTGATTCGATTTTACTGAACATAATTAATTTTTAGTTGATTCCGAGTAATATGACCATCCTCCACACATGACTGATTTAAGAACTTCTTGTTGACCATGATAAAAAATATATCAGGCAACGTTAAATCAGGCAGATATCAATGCGGTGGTATGATATACTTCAATACTGCGAACAAAGCTAGAATATTGAGAGCATTGATATTCAGATAGGACAGTACGATGTTTTGTCTACAAATAAATTAACATATTTTCAATTCGTGATTACAACATTGCTGAAACGTATTTATATTAAAAAAAATCGAAATACTATTCCAATTGTGTCGTGAATCTTGCTGACTAAATTAAAATGTAATGTTTAATTGCAATACCAATATGGTTTGGTGGAGACAATTTTTACATTAACAAATATGTTTGAATCAATATCAATTTGACCGATTGCCTTGACATCTAATCCTATCTTTGTGCAATAAAACACGTGTTGAAAATTAATTGTTCGCTCAGGCAAAACAATGCAAAAAATAGTTTGTACATGGATTAGACAAACAAATCCTGTTTAGATATCCATGTTTAATTATTGTTATCGTTCATGACTTATAACAGTTTACTTCGTGCAGTTTATCCATCGTAATATTTTATTCTCAAAATCTAACATATGATTAGAAGCAATAGACAGGCTTGCAGAACATGCAAATGGAAATACTCGTTCTTGGACAATAATACTGTTGTGATAGCTGAAGACAACACACACTATTTCACAAAATACTTTTATTGCATAACATGACATTAGTTTGTTTTGATACGTTCCTCCCACTCTTCTTGTCATCTTGTTACAGGCGCACACGCCTTAATAATGTACAAAAACGAATGGCCGTACTGACGATACATAAAACGCGTACATGAATTATATTTTCACTCATTCTACGGTTTCATCAAAATGATTAAGTCATCGTGTTTGAGCCTTGGAGTCATCAGATTTCGAATTTAGTGGTCATACCAGGATATGAAATGAACGTTGTTACCAAGATACTTAGATTAGAATTTTTCCCATAGGCTTAAATGATTTATTACACTGGGCATAATGGCAGTATCATGTCCATATAATGACATTTAAGTCACCAAAGGTGCTTTTTTACAAGAATGGTATTTAAATAAAAAGGTTACATGACTAACAACGTCTGATTATTTGCGTTAATCTGGTATCATATTTCCTATCGCGTTGACAGTAAGTCATAAGATAGCAAGAATGTTCACCAACAATCGTACGTTATCATGAAACGCTCACATATTTGATCAACAAATTAAACATTAGTCAGTGTTGACTCAACCATTGTATAACATGAGTTCATTTCTGATTGATGTCATAAAAGTCAACTTTGTCAATAAAAACAATTTTTTGTTTATATTTCTAGGGGCTAAAGTTAATGAAGTTTACAACTGCGTTGCTGTAAAGCATATAAAAAAAATACATTCACTCGTTAAGTGTACATTATTTCAACGAAAACAAGATAAGTATTGATGCAAAGCATCAAAGGGCGTCGGGAATGTCAGTGTAAAAGGCACTCAATGAAGTTACATGGAATGACTTTTTTCTACTGTAAATATTTAAATATTGGCCGATTATTTTAAACAAAATAGAAAAAGATACTGGTATAACCATTATCTATGATTTTGTGTTATAACTCAAAAATAACCATTATCTATGATGTTGTGTTATAACCCCTTAATAATCATTATCTATGATTTTGTGTTGTAACCCCTAAACATTTCATAGTTCATTTTATTTACATTGGTTTCCTTTTTTTACTGGCATCCGTCTGCAGTTTTCATTAATGGAACAGAACTGTGTAGGTTTTAAAAAATCTGCTTTTCATCTTGTAAGCGTAATTTCATATTTTTCTCAACTTCAAGGGGAGATGATTCTGAAGTTATTCTTACTTTCCTCATTTACGATAGGGGTTGAGTACTCATTGATATGAAAACACTGTAAAAGTTTTAATGAGTTTACGAACACCCTCCCCCTCCCACCCTCTCACACATATATTTCATGGGCATTATACAAACAAATAATTGTTACAATAAAACAGCATATTTATTTAAACTAAAATGTCTACATCAAAACAAAAAGTTAACATAGAACACAAATTAAATAATTTGATTCTACTGGGACTCGAACCTTGGGCCTCTCACATGTGAAGCGAGCGTGTAACAACTACACTACGGAACCGCTTGAAAAATCACCTTCTAACTAAGATATTAATAAGTGACTGTAGGGTAACGGTTATCAATAAAGCAATAAACCTTGTAATCGCTGTCGTCTTGTAAAATTGAAGAAAATACGCGTTAACAGGACAGAACATATTTTATTCACGTAAACTTTACAGTTTTTTGTGTTATATATATATGCATACATATAATAAGTAATACAACAATATTATACAATGAAGTATAGGTCATTATTTAACAAATCTATCTAACAGGACGAACTTATATACAATCAATATTCATGCTTATTTGGTACAATGATTAATTTCATATGGTAATAAATATGTATTGTTTGAACAAAACTCATAATCAAATAACTAGCTGTTATTGTAATGTATTCTTTCAATGACTAGACTTAAGTCTTGTATACAATGACCAGTGTTATAAATCCGTCAATGCTACGTTGCGAATTTTAAAAGCTTCAGATACTGTGAAACCGTTTATTTTCGACAGCACAAAATTTCGTCATTTTTATAAAAATGACGATTTCGTCAGCACTTAAATTCGCCAATTTCTGATTTTATATTTTAAAAAAATGCGTCAGTCAATATCCGATTTGTGTGTAATACATATTCACGATCAATCGCAGTTGCGAAAAATCGTGGTACGAATGCGGGAACACACTTGAGAATCACTGCAGGAGGTGGGGCCTGTTTGTCACATGCCAATTAACTAGTCTTTTGTTATCAAGGGACAGTAACGGACCCTCTTAATGTATGCCATTCACACGTTTATTGTTATGATTAGCGGACAAGTGGGATCGAAAAAACGTTAACGAGTGTTTTTAACAACGAAGCCAATTGCCAATAAGTCTTATTCTATTATTATAATTGCCATACTAATATCGTACCTTTATCGGCACCAATCAGGGAAGGTGCGAACAATATGGGTAATAACTAGTGTTAGGAAATTATTTTGTAACTTTTCATTAAAGTTTAAAGCGAACATTTTTGATAATTTTAAGAACAGTAATTGGTCTCAAATGTCACTTCTTATCCTGATATCAACATTAAAATTATAAAATCTATGTGTGTGTTTGTTCTTAAAAAGTAAACTACCGGTATATAAATCAATAATGTCAATAATTTAAAAATAAATAAATTGATTCATATAAAATAGTAATAAGTGTGGTTAAACGCAAACAATCAAACAAGAAACAGCAATTAAAATATTCTTTATTAATTTGTGATAAATACGCATGTTGATCACACATCGTCATCTTTTCATTTGGTTTATTGTCTTTCATCGGCATTCGCTGCGTGATGGCTAATATGCAACACCCCTGAAAAACACAATGCACCTAATGGGTAATAAAGTTATAAACAATAAGCGCTAATTCATTACCATTCTACATAAACGAAGTCAACGCATTCGATACAGCTGTACTGCACACGCGTTTTAAAGAAGTGTAACGTGTCAGTTAAGTACCTTGTGTAAACTACATCCCTTTGTGTCAAAACCTGATTAATCTTGATTACGAAACAGCAGTGAATATGTGCATGGATTATGTTGGAATTTAATGCCTCATGCATACGGTAAAGTTTTAAAATATTGTTCAACTTAGTGTTTGTTTTTGTTCAAACATAGAGCATAATTGTTCGTTAGGATCTTAAATTCGCCGATCGGTCGACTGACGAAATTTATGAAAATTAATGCCTGACGATTAATAATGGTTTCACAGTATATATATTTACTTAACATAAACAATTCTGATTTGTTGTTTGTATTAAACAGTTGTATCAACTTAAACATACTAGGTCTATTTCTATAATAATGTTTTAAATAAATTGGTCTTAAATGAGCATATGCTGTACATTTAAACATCAAATGAAATTCGTCCTCGATCTCATTGGTAGAGCAGATTTGACAAATACGTAAATGTCTATCTAGTTTTTCGTATCTACCAGTGTGTATTCTCAAGTTATGGGAACATATACGTAATTTCGTAAATACAACTCTGAGATCTCTCGACACAATGAGATCTAGATAAGATTCAAATCCATGTGACAGGTTAAGTGTTTTATACAAAGTTAAAACTCCACTATCTGTAACATTTTCTTGCCGTTGGTTCAAATATTCATCAATTAGCCTTTGCCGAAATGTACAAATAAACTGGTTGGTATTTATAGGTATGTCACTACACCAAACATAGTAAAAACCGTAACGTGTAAGAAGGTTCTTAACTTTACTAAACCAATTCGTTCTATTTCTACTTACATCGCACACAGCATCTTTAACAACTGACTTGGTAATAATGTTATCACTATCCTTTAACTTTGACCAGTATTTTATAATACGGTTATAATACATATCGGTTTATATACAATGGGTATCTACCCAGTTCACCGTATACAGCTACATTAGCTGTAGATTGTCGAACAACAAGCGTAGCTTTGCAAAATTTTTAATGCAGCCTTTCTAACTGTGATGATTTGGTAAACCCCCATACTTCACACCCATACGTAATAATAGGAGAAACAAAAGCATAAAATAACTGCAGTGCTACTCTTGGTTTACATTCGTATTTTTTCAGATTTGACAATAAATTATTCAATGCTTTTAAGCCTTTTCCATATAACGTCTGAGAATTAAGATTAAAATTACCAGTGTAGTTCAATGTAACACCTAAATAGTTAAAGTCATTAACAACATCCAAGTATTCATCAGCATATATCCATTTTTCATTATGTTTTAAACCACCTCGTTTGCGAAAACTTTTGTCTTCGCAGTGTTCACTTCTTATCCCCATGTTTCACAGTAATTATGCAAATGATCTATTGACAATTGTAAATCTTCTGGGGTTTCACCAATAACAACCATGTCATCTGCGAATAACAAAAGAATCAAACACATATCCTGTATAACTATACCTTTGATATTTCTATTTTGCAAATACATCTCTAGATCTTCTACGAAAAGAGAAAACAAGATCGGGGAGATTATCTCCACTTGCCTCAAGCCAACTGCTATATTAAAGTAATAAAAATTGTTTTCGTAATGTCTAACACATGACTTAACAGATTGATACATGCTGCGTATTATACGCAACACTTTACCATCCACGTTAGCTTTATACAATTTTAACCATAGGGCATTGAGATAAATCGAATCAAAACAACGCTTCATGTCCACGAAACAGCAATACAAACGTTTATTCGAATTAACATAATTTTCAATAATTGAGTGCAGTACAAATACTGTGTCTACTGTCGATCTACCCTTTCTGAATCCAAATTGTGCATCAGAAATGGTGTTATTTTCTTCGCACCATTTTGATATACGTTGGTTTAGTACACATGTAGACAACTTAGCAAAATTACTTAATAGTGTTATACCTGTATAATTTTTTATATCAGACGTGTCGCCCTTTTTATGTAAGGGAACAATAATACCCTTGGTCCATGCAATTGGGAAATTTCCCGTGTTCAAAATAAAATTGAATATTACTGACCAGCTAAAATATCACAAGCTTCTCTGAAATATTCATTTAATAATTTATATGTACCTGGCGATTTCCTTGTTTTCATTATTTTAATAGCATTACAAACTTCGTCATATGTGATTGGATTATCTAGCTCTCCAAATGTATGCGAAAAATCATTAAAATCGTAATTACTATTAAAATCCTCAGCTTCAACATTTGAAGCCTGGTTTATATCAGCAAACATTTGTTCAAAATGGTTCTTGAAATCTTCAAGATGTATATTACTATCGTTATTATTTGTTTTTTGTGACCGAAAATATTTCCAAAAATCTTTTGGTCTACTATGTTACAAATATTCAAATTCCATACAACGTTTGAATTTAAAAGCTGTGCGTTTTTTTTTTACAATGGTTTTATACAGACATTTAAATCTACATAGTTCAACTCTATCTATATCACTATGCGAATTATTATACACATATAGGGCATTTTTATACAAAAGCTTAGCCTCTCTACAGTCATGGTCGAACCATTTATCTGAGTCAGATATGACACATTTTTGAAACTTTGGGTACTTTACAGTGTGCTTAACGAATAATGGATCTGCCACCTCACGTACAATTTACGTAAACATATTTACCATATAATCAGCCTTATTATCGCAGTGTTCATCAGCATTATCAACTTCATTGTCAAAATCTGCCATTTTACTTATCAGTCCCTCGCGAAAGGTATGTTTTTCTTCATCACTCCACTTTAAACGTTCAATTGTATAAGGATCTTCGTTAACAACATGCCTATTACAAACAATATCAAATGACAATGGGGCATGATCAATGAAGTTCATGAAGTCATTAACAGAGAAATTTTGAACAACCTTAAAACTAGTCTCACTAAGAATTAAGTAGTCGATCACGCTAGATCCATTCCTATTAAAACATGTACATTTACCTAGTCCAAAGTCTGATCCTAGTCGGCCATTTGCAATCCTTAAACCGGTACCTTTACACATATCTAACAACTTATTCCCGTAAGAGTTATTACCGCTGTCCATCGAATATCTTTGTAATGGGGTGTCAATTATATAGTCTTCAGAATGGGCAAACCAAAACTCGGACAGCAGAAGTCTGCGCTATTGTTAGAAAAAACACAAAATAAATATATTTTGATTATGTTTTGTTTTTATACAAAACCAGAAAGTTTCACCGGTTCGCGTTTTTGCCCAGTCCCTGTGATCTTTTATTATTGCCCAGTCCCTGTGATCAGTTATTAATTAAAATAATTAGCTTTGCATTATTGGCAATAAATGTTGTAGTAAATGTAATAGGCTCAAATGCAGTACTTATTGACACTAATGTACAAAAATTCACCACTATGCAAGATATTCTGACAATACAAATATAGACATTGATCCGTAAAATAACTTCTCCTCCCATAAGCGAAACAAAAACGAATTACATACGAGTCGCCGCACTTCAGTGCGACGCCAATACATCTTATTGAAAGTAGACATTTATTTTGAAGTGTTTGTATAATGGTTTCACTTTTTTGCAAATTAGCATTAAGTCACTTGTTTGAAAGGCATCACGACATTCTATTGTTGCTAGTTTAACATATTTTCCTATATAAAAAGGTCTTGAATCGTTCAACATTCCACAACGGCGTTTTTGCGAAGTTTCAATTGCCGTAGCAAACCAACCGCTTTTTATACCAAAAGAGGTTTCAAAACATGATATAAGGCAGTATAACTACTTTTTATGACAAAACACGAATGCATGCATCGTTTTTGATATTACGCGCCGTGAACTAAAACATATATCCGTGAGAAAGCTGTTTTCATTGTATAAGTGTGACCGCATACTGAATATCATATCGTTAAACAATTGTACTACATTTCCTCAACACCACGCATAACTCAAAGCATACAATGTTTATGAAGTGGTTTAATAGATTTTAAATCTGTTGCAAACATTTTTGTGATTGTTGTTTGATGTTATTTGTTTTTGCTGTTTACTAACAACTCCGTTGTGGACTTATAAAAACGACGCTTTTACATTGTTCACTAACAGGCAAATACTAAATGTGATTTTTGAAAATCCGAGAGACTTTAATATGTTATTGATCTTATATAGATATATATCTCAACATTCTAAATAAAATCATAATTCGAGCTGCGATTTGAGTACGACACAAACTCACTGAATCAAGGCCATTCCGAAGTTGTCAATTGTGTTTTTGTTTACATAGAAAGTGACGGTCCTGCCAGTAAAATTTCCTCTGTACATGTCTTCAATAACAGTTTATATGCGATTGTCTTTCTTCATTTTTTTTTATTGTTTTTGTATTCTTGTATTCCAGCGATCAAACATAAATTAAGTTACTTCCCTGGTCGCTCAACGCTTAACAACAAAATTGTTTTAAAGACATATAAAACTATCGAGTCAACTTTTATCATGGGATTTAAATGTTAAAATATAAACATTTTAGATGTGAACATATAAAATAACATCACAACAGCTTTTTCTTAATTTATTTCTGAAAAGCCTTCTATGTAAATTCCCACTGCATGTTATTTTCAAAAACTGAACACATAAAAACAATGTATTAACACAATTGATCACTAGATTTACAGTTTAATAAATATACACTAAACACAATTGTTAGTTTGAAGTATATTCAAACAACACGTATCAATACACTGTCAGAATAGTTCTCATATTAGTTATTCAAGCAAGTCATTTTCCACTTTTTAGTGAGATAATTAATATTTTTACTTATAAGACATTCATATCTGAGTTGTAATCTCTTTTTTTAACGTCGTTATCTGCGTTGTAATCTCTTTTTTCAACGTCGGTGTAACCCAACTATGTCTGAAGGGATTTGCATTCTGAACACTGTGAAGAATGGTTTAATGCAAGGCACTAGTTTCTACTATACAAAAGAACTGCGACACCTGAAGGGTTTTGCGGAATGAAAAGGGTGGGCAGAGAGAGATCAAATTAATTTGAAACACGATTCTTTCTGTGCACTTCAGTTTAAACTCGTCCTTTTTTCGGACGCAATTCAACATTTGGTGAAAAATCTGAACCAGCTCATTATACAAAAGAAGTAAATGATGACGTTTTCTAAAAACGAAAATATTGCGTTTGTATAAGAAGCATCCATGCCGATTAACGTTGCATATTTTTACTCATGACTAATGAATAAATTAAATATGCGTAGATCATTAGTCACTAGACAACAAGAATTAATTGAAACAAATGTGTAATCAGAAAAGAAATAAAACACGTTGTCAGTTTTAAATTATTTTGCACCGCGCTCTTCTTGTCTATCGGGTTGTATACGTAGAGTGTATAAGCTTTGCAATCAACAAAGTTCAAACAAAACTGCAATACCAGATATCACTTTTGATATCAGCGTCATCGACGTGCTCCAAGGTGTATATGATTATAATTTAAGACCTAATAACATTAATCGTGTCATCATACTTTAATTACATAATTATTGGTGCGTGTCTTCCAACATAGGATAATAACACATAATTTGATATGAGAAAATATATTTCGCTTTGATATTTGATATCACAATAAAATGTAAAAGCAGCCCAAGCCCCGTAAATCATCAACATTCTCCGATTTGTGTTATTTTTCGGACTACCCATTTGAATTGTTTGACTTCTGAAACCAGCCTCTTTTTTCCAAAACCATTAACATTTTTGGGAACAATCATTATATTTTTTACGCGTAAGAAAACCATACGTCATCGTATAAAACTCTTCCAACACAATAATAAATGATATGTTGTCAGTTGAATCTTGAAACTGAACAAATCTCTAAATATTATTAAATTTCTGATTCTAATAAGTGTTAATAGTATATGTTTACGTGTATCAACTGAGCTTGATGATATAGTAGGTCCTCTATGTCCGAGTAGTTTGCGACCAAGAGGCCACTCCTGATCTTAACCTTTGTATATAGCGTTGCTCTATTTTTAAATCATGTACGAAGCTAAAACAGTTTATTGACTTAGCTAAACAGATAGACGCCATATCAATGCAGTGTTATTTGTTATTGAAATTATCGAAGAAAGTCGAATTATCACGCGTCTAACCTCGTTGATAGTGCTTGCTACTACAGCGGGGTTAAAACAAATTATGTCTGGGAAACGTTCTTTTGTTCTCAACAGGTGCGGCTATATCTTATGTATTCTCAATTGCACGGGTGATAACAACGATATAGTATAAGGCTACGCATGTTTATATTTACAGTTCTCAATTTATAAAACGTTTAACACGATTTCACCAATTACTACAGGTATATTATAGACAACAACACAAATGCTTTATAATCGCTGAAACCGAATACAAAAAAACAACTAAATATAACAAGAAATATCTTTTAAAAAGGTAGTCGTCGTAAATGCTTACTTTGAAATAAAGTTTGAAATTTACGTTTCTAAATAATAAGATTTAAAACAAAAGTTTAACCATTTTTTTGTTGTATTTTCAATTGTAAATCGCATATCCACCGCATAAAATGTGTGTTATTTTAGTCAAACCACACATTTGTGTAGGTACAGGTAGATACAAAATATACTACGTGAGTGCACATCATACATGTCCTCACATGCGTTATCATAAGTTTATTTCTTCACCATCGAAAAATAGCGTATGCTCATATTTGATTTACACGCAGTTTTCTTTCGACACATTTAAATCACAAGGTCATAGACGCGTCATGCGAAAATGGGCCCTATGGCGTTTCGACCAGCGTTGCTTAATCCCAACCTGTGCATTTGGGCATTCTGGTCAGATGCGATGCTGTTTGCTATAAAATAACTCAGGGTGTTATGGTCTCATTATGTTTCTCCTAAAAAGATTAAGTGATGCGCAGACTGAGTGGGCTATATATATTATAGGCGCATATTGCATAAGACCCATTTTCTCATGGCAATGGTCATTAAAAATCTTGGTGCGAATTGTTAATGGCACAAGTTAATGCAGTGCCTTTCGATACAAAATTGTATTCAACATATCATACTGGTAAATAAGGGCAGCCTATCCAGGCGTGCATGAACGATTTCCAGACCGTGCTGACAGAGTACGGCAAACATTTTTGGTTAAATAATTAAACGAATTTCCTCTTATCGTGACACTATACTATTTCGGTATGGTTTGTTTTATCATCTTGAAAGCAAACCTTTGTTTATCGATGTCAATTATGTCATCCCGGACGATTTAGCGACAAAGTACTTACCCTGAAATTCTGAGAGATGGATTTCAACGCGTAATTGTAACTGTGCCATGATTTGTGTCGTTTGAACATGCAGAGAGAAGTCCGACAGTGATACATCCTTTACGCTGTGCACAGACACAGCGGTGTAGTCAAAGTTAAAAGGTCTTATCTCGAATCAGCCTATGAAACATTCGAATATATTCATGCGTGTCTGCCGGCGTTATGTAACGGTCATTTAAGGTGAAAAGCTGGGTAAAACAGCTACGCTGAAAAGCCGCATTGCTTTAGTGTTCTTTCCCATGTTAGGTCAGAGATTTGTTGACACAATGTGCTAACAAGAAATGAATAAACAACAAAGTACGGGTTAACAGGGCTGTCTTTATGACTACCTTATTCTTGAGTAAAAGTATTTATTATTTATTCATTTTTTATTTATTTTCATCATTTACCGTATTGTATATTTTGAATGTGTATTTGGTGTCAAAAATCAAAAGTTTTGTACAGGGAATTTTCATCATGAAATTATATTCTTAGTTTGATAGGTATCCGATATTCCAACAATATTCATTTAATATGATGGTGATTGCAAATTGTCTTAATATTCAGTTCTCATTACCATTTTCATCATGCTTTCAATGCTTTCAGAACGTCCAAAAAGGGCCAAGTTGTTGTTATTTTGTCTAAGTTATATCTATGAAAATAAATAGGATGATAAAAAGCGCACACAAATCTCGACCCGTGCGTAATGACAAACTCTTTATAAATTTGAATGGCCTGTGTTCATTTCAAACTTGCGATTAATTCTGAAAAATGAGTTGCGTCTTAAATTATGCAATAGCGAACAACTTCAGTGCCTGCAGCGCTTTGAGTTGACGATGCGCCTTATACTTAGAAATTAAGTTACCTGGTTGTTAAAACACGCAATTGGATGTCTTCAAACACAATTACCATTAGCCTACACTCACTTGGTAAATTTTCACAAGGTTATGATATCTATGTGCAGCAAGGTAGCTCACTTCTGTAAAGTGATCCACACTACATATTGAAAATTCATAATGGCCAGTTGTACACATAGCGCTTATCGGCTCCATGGCTCAGTGGCAGAGCGCCTGTCTAGTAAACAGGAGATCGTGGGTTCGATCCCCACTGGAGCCTTATATGTTATTTTTGCATAAAAATGTGAATAACCACCTAAGTTTTATTTTTTAAAAGTTAATTGTAATGCAATTAACTATTATTTCCTAATTATAACATATCACACTCTTGTAGCTTGTGTTACTTTCAGATTGATTTGTACAATTTAAAGCTCGCTTTTTCAAATTATGATACACTTTATTGACAACACATTTCAATTATCAGGATAGTCTTACAAGCCAGACTCAATGTGAGGAACATTAATAGCTAGTTTTCTGGACTACGTATTAGGACTCGGGTTCGTGCCCACTGTGACATCATGCTTCGTTAATTCACATAAGCCAAATGTAGCATAAGAAAATGTAATTATTTTTCTTAATCTTATACATATCTACTTCTTGACATTTTTTAACAAATTCGTCATTTATTATTTGCTAAAACTTGTATTTACATAGCTGATTTTGACTCAAATATTTAATCCGTGACCTTTCACGAGTTCCAAATGAGCCAACGAATATAGCGTGTCAGGTTTGTTTTTCAGAAGTTGATATTAGTCTCATATAAGTTTATAATTAAGTATATTCATCTAGTTCTCTACAACCAAAACAGTGTAGTTGTTATTGTGTGAGATTTTGTTAGATAATAATTCTTATTTGTCAATTTACACATATGTTATTAAAGTTTATAGTAACATTTTCAATAATGATTTCCATTATGAAACTATATTCCTAGTGTAATACGTATTCGATATTCCAACAATATTCATTTCATATGATGGTGATTGCAAATTTTCTTGACATTTGATTCTCATTACCATTTTCATCATACTTACTTTGCTTTCAGAACGTCTAAAAATGCCAAGTTTTTGTTATTGTGTCTAAGTTATTTCTATAAAATAAATTGGACTATAAACAGTGCACATACATCTGGACCCATGCGTTAAGAAACACTCTTTATAAATTTGAATGGCTTGTGTTCATTTTAAATATGCGATTAATTTTTAAAAATTAGTTGCGTCTTAGATTATGCAATAGCGAACAACTTTATCGCCTTCAGCGTTTTGATTTTAATTAAATGTTACAATACATCTCTGAACATATGACAAGTTGAGGGTGGGTATTTGCTCTCAGGAAATTTAAATGTCCTTTCATACAACTTGTTTTTTATTGATACACCTTATTCCACTTGATGATCGTCAAAGTGTTTAAAATTTATAAAGAGTGTTTCTTAACGCATGGGTCCAGATGTATGTGCACTGTTTATAGTCCAATTTATTTTATAGAAATAACTTAGACACAATAACAAAAACTTGGCATTTTTAGACGTTCTGAAAGCAAAGTAAGTATGATGAAAATGGTAATGAGAATCAAATGTCAAGAAAATTTGCAATCACCATCATATGAAATGAATATTGTTGGAATATCGAATACGTATTACACTAGGAATATAGTTTCATAATGGAAATCATTATTGAAAATGTTACTATAAACTTTAATAACATATGTGTAAATTGACAAATAAGAATTATTATCTAACAAAATCTCACACAATAACAACTACACTGTTTTGGTTGTAGAGAACTAGATGAATATACTTAATTATAAACTTATATGAGACTAATATCAACTTCTGAAAAACAAACCTGACACGCTATATTCGTTGGCTCATTTGGAACTCGTGAAAGGTCACGGATTAAATATTTGAGTCAAAATCAGCTATGTAAATACAAGTTTTAGCAAATAATAAATGACGAATTTGTTAAAAAATGTCAAGAAGTAGATATGTATAAGATTAAGAAAAATAATTACATTTTCTTATGCTACATTTGGCTTATGTGAATTAACGAAGCATGATGTCACAGTGGGCACGAACCCGAGTCCTAATACGTAGTCCAGAAAACTAGCTATTAATGTTCCTCACATTGAGTCTGGCTTGTAAGACTATCCTGAAAATTGAAATGTGTTGTCAATAAAGTGTATCATAATTTGAAAAAGCGAGCTTTAAATTGTACAAATCAATCTGAAAGTAACACAAGCTACAAGAGTGTGATATGTTATAATTAGGAAATAATAGTTAATTGCATTACAATTAACTTTAAAAAAATAAAACTTAGGTGGTTATTCACATTTTTATGCAAAAATAACATATAAGGCTCCAGTGGGGATCGAACCAACGATCTCCTGTTTACTAGACAGGCGCTCTGCCACTGAGCCATGGAGCCGATAAGCGCTATGTGTACAACTGGCCATTATGAATTTTCAATATGTAGTGTGGATCACTTTACAGAAGTGAGCTACCTTGCTGCACATAGATATCATAACCTTGTGAAAATTTACCAAGTGAGTGTAGGCTAATGGTAATTGTGTTTGAAGACATCCAATTGCGTGTTTTAACAACCAGGTAACTTAATTTCTAAGTATAAGGCGCATCGTCAACTCAAAGCGCTGCAGGCACTGAAGTTGTTCGCTATTGCATAATTTAAGACGCAACTCATTTTTCAGAATTAATCGCAAGTTTGAAATGAACACAGGCCATTCAAATTTATAAAGAGTTTGTCATTACGCACGGGTCGAGATTTGTGTGCGCTTTTTATCATCCTATTTATTTTCATAGATATAACTTAGACAAAATAACAACAACTTGGCCCTTTTTGGACGTTCTGAAAGCATTGAAAGCATGATGAAAATGGTAATGAGAACTGAATATTAAGACAATTTGCAATCACCATCATATTAAATGAATATTGTTGGAATATCGGATACCTATCAAACTAAGAATATAATTTCATGATGAAAATTCCCTGTACAAAACTTTTGATTTTTGACACCAAATACACATTCAAAATATACAATACGGTAAATGATGAAAATAAATAAAAAATGAATAAATAATAAATACTTTTACTCAAGAATAAGGTAGTCATAAAGACAGCCCTGTTAACCCGTACTTTGTTGTTTATTCATTTCTTGTTAGCACATTGTGTCAACAAATCTCTGACCTAACATGGGAAAGAACACTAAAGCAATGCGGCTTTTCAGCGTAGCTGTTTTACCCAGCTTTTCACCTTAAATGACCGTTACATAACGCCGGCAGACACGCATGAATATATTCGAATGTTTCATAGGCTGATTCGAGATAAGACCTTTTAACTTTGACTACACCGCTGTGTCTGTGCACAGCGTAAAGGATGTATCACTGTCGGACTTCTCTCTGCATGTTCAAACGACACAAATCATGGCACAGTTACAATTACGCGTTGAAATCCATCTCTCAGAATTTCAGGGTAAGTACTTTGTCGCTAAATCGTCCGGGATGACATAATTGACATCGATAAACAAAGGTTTGCTTTCAAGATGATAAAACAAACCATACCGAAATAGTATAGTGTCACGATAAGAGGAAATTCGTTTAATTATTTAACCAAAAATGTTTGCCGTACTCTGTCAGCACGGTCTGGAAATCGTTCATGCACGCCTGGATAGGCTGCCCTTATTTACCAGTATGATATGTTGAATACAATTTTGTATCGAAAGGCACTGCATTAACTTGTGCCATTAACAATTCGCACCAAGATTGTCAATGACCATTGCCATGAGAAAATGGGTCTTATGCAATATGCGCCTATAATATATATAGCCCACTCAGTCTGCGCATCACTTAATCTTTTTAGGAGAAACATAATGAGACCATAACACCCTGAGTTATTTTATAGCAAACAGCATCGCATCTGACCAGAATGCCCAAATGCACAGGTTGGGATTAAGCAACGCTGGTCGAAACGCCATAGGGCCCATTTTCGCATGACGCGTCTATGACCTTGTGATTTAAATGTGTCGAAAGAAAACTGCATGTAAATCAAATATGAGCATACGCTATATTTCGATGGTGAAGAAATAAACTTATGATAACGCATGTGAGGACATGTATGATGTGCACTCACGTAGTATATTTTTATCTACCTGTACTTACACAAATGTGTGGTTTGACTAAAATAACACACATTTTATGCGGTGGATATGCGATTTACAATTGAAAATACAACAAAAAAATGGTTAAACTTTTGTTTTAAATCTTATTATTTAGAAAAGTAAATTTCAAACTTTATTTCAAAGTAAGCATTTACGACGACTACCTTTTTAAAAGATATTTCTTGTTATATTTAGTTGTTTTTTGTATTCGGTTTCAGCGATTATAAAGCATTTGTGTTGTTGTCTTTTATATACCTGTAGTAATTGGTGAAATCGTGTTAAACGTTTTATAAATTGAGAACTTTAAATATAAACATGCTTAGCCTTATACTATATCGTTGTTATCACCCGTGCAATTGAGAATACATGAGATATAGCCGCTACCTGTTGAGAACAAAAGAACGTTTCCCAGACATAATTTGTTTTAACCCCGCTGTAGTAGCAAGCACTATCAACGAGGTTAGACGCGTGATAATTCGACTTTCTTCGATAATTTCAATAACAAATAACACTGCATTGATATGGCGTCTATCTGTTTAGCTAAGTCAATAAACTGTTTTAGCTTCGTACATGATTTAAAAATAGAGCAACGCTATATACAAAGGTTAAGATCAGGAGTGGCCTCTTGGTCGCAAACTACTCGGACATAGAGGACCTACTATATCATCAAGCTCAGTTGATACACGTAAACATATACTATTAACACTTATTAGAATCAGAAATTTAATAATATTTAGAGATTTGTTCAGTTTCAAGATTCAACTGACAACATATCATTTATTATTGTGTTGGAAGAGTTTTATACGATGACGTATGGTTTTCTTACGCGTAAAAAATATAATGATTGTTCCCAAAAATGTTAATGGTTTTGGAAAAAAGAGGCTGGTTTCAGAAGTCAAACAATTCAAATGGGTAGTCCGAAAAATAACACAAATCGGAGAATGTTGATGATTTACGGGGCTTGGGCTGCTTTTACATTTTATTGTGATATCAAATATCAAAGCGAAATATATTTTCTCATATCAAATTATGTGTTATTATCCTATGTTGGAAGACACGCACCAATAATTATGTAATTAAAGTATGATGACACGATTAATAGTATTAGGTCTGAAATTATAATCATATACACCTTGGAGCACGTCGATGACGCTGATATCAAAAGTGATATCTGGTATTGCAGTTTTGTGTAACTTTGTTGATTGCAAAGATTATACACTCTACGTATACAACCCGATAGACAAGTAGAGCGCGGTGCAAACTAATTAAAAACTGACAACGTGTTTTATTTCTTTTCTGATTACACATTTGTTTCAATTTTGATTTAGTAATGGTGATTATATTTTAGATCTGCACATATGCTATTTTAGTCATGAGTCCTGAATTTAAAAACAAAACACGTCATTAATGATCACGAATGTTTCTTACATGACAACTATATTGTCGTGTTCATATGCAAGCCAATTGAAAAATAGAAGGCATTGTAGACTCATTTAAAGCTGATAACGTGTTATATTTCCGGTCTGATTTCACATTTATTTTTATTTAATTCTTGTTGTCTAGTGACTAATGATCTACGCATATTTAATTTATTCATTAGTCATGAGTACAAATATGCATCGTTAATCGGCATGGATGCTTCTTATACAAACGCAATGTTTTCGTGTTTAGAAAACGTCATCATTTACTTCTTTTTATAATGAGCTGGTTCAGATTTTTCACCAAGTGTTGAATTGCGTCCGGAAAAAGGACCAGTTAAAACTAAAGTGCACAGAAAGAATCGTGTTTCAAATTAATTTGATCTCTCTGCCCACCCTTTTCATTCCGCAAAACCCTTCAGGTGTCGCAGTTCTTTTGTAAAGTAGAAACTTGTGCCTTGCATTAAACCATTCATCACAGTGTTCAGAATGCAACTCCCTTCAGACATAGTTGGGTCACACCGACGTTGAAAAAAGATATTACAACGCAGACAACGACGTTGAAAAAAAGAGATTACAACGCAGATATGAATGTCTTATAGATAAAAAATATTAATTATCTCACTAAAAAGTGGAAAATGACTTGCTTGAATAACTAATATGAGAACTATTCTGACAGTGTATTGATACGTGTTGTTTGACTATACTTCAAACTGACAATTGTGTTTATTGTATATTTATCAAACTGTTAATCTAGTGATCAATTGTGTTAATACATTGTTTTTATGTGTTCAGTTTTTGAAAATAACATGCAGTGGGAATTTACATAGAAGGCTTTTCAGAAATAAATAAAGAAAAAGCTGTTGTAAAATTATTTTATATGTTCACATCTAAAATGTTTATATGTTAATATTTAAATCACATGATGAAAGTTGACTCGATAGTTTTATATGTCTTTAAAACAATTTTGTTGTTAAGCGTTGAGCGACCAGGGAAGTAACTTAATTTATGTTTGACAGCTGGAATACAAGAATACAAAAACAATAAAAATAAATTGAAGAAGAACAATCGCATATGAACTGTTATTGAAGACATGTACAGAGGGAAATTTACTGGCAGGACCGTCACTTTCTATGTAAACAAAAACACAATTGACAACTTCGGAATGGCCTTGATTTAGTGAGTTTATGTCGTACTCAAATCGCAGTTCGAATTATGATTTTATTTAGAATGTTGAGATATGTATCTATATCAGATCAATAACATATTAAAGTCTATCGGATTTTCAAAAATCACTTTTAGTATTTGCCTGTTAGTGAACAATGTAAAAGCGTCGTTTTTTATAAGTCCACAACGGAGTTGTTAGTAAACAGCAAAAACATATAACATCAAACAACAATCACAAAAATGTTTGCAACAGATTTCAAATCTATTAAATCACTTCATAAACATTGTATGGTTTGAGTTATGCGTGGTGTTGAGGAAATGTAGTACAATTGTTTAACGATATGATATTCAGTATGCGGTCACAGCTAACTTATACAATGAAAACAGCTTTCTCACGGATATTTGTTTTAGTTCACGGCGCGTAATGTCAAAAATGATGCATGCGTTCGTGTTTTGTCATAAAAAGTAGTTATACTGCCTTATATCATGTTTTGAAACCTCTTTTGGTATAAAAAGCGGTTGGTTTGCTACGGCAATTGAAACTTCGCAAAAACCCCGTTGTGGAATGTTGAACGATTCAAGACCTTTTTATATAGGAAAATATGTTAAACTAGCAACAATAGAATGTCGTGATGCCTTTCAAACAAGTGACTTAATGCTAATTTGCAAAAAAGTGAAACCATTATACACACACTTCAAAATAAATGTCTACTTTCAATAAGATGTATTGGCGTCGCACTGAAGTGCGGCGACTCGTATGTAATTCGTTTTTGTTTCGCTTATGGGAGGAGAAGTTATTTTACGGATCAATGTCTATATTTGTATTGTCAGAATATCTTGCATAGTGGTGAATTTTTGTACATTAGTGTCAATAAGTACTGCATTTGAGCCTATTACATTTACTACAACATTTATTGCCAATAATGCAAAGCTAATTCTTTTAAATAATAACTGATCACAGGGACTGGGCAATAATAAAAGATCACAGGGACTGGGCAAATACGCGAACCGGTGAAACTTTCTGGTTTTGTAAAAAAACAAAACATAATCAAAATATATTTATTTTGTGTTTTTTCTAACAATAGCGCAGACTTTTGCTGTTCGAGTTTTGGTAAACGCGTATATTCTTCAATTTTACATGACGACAGCGATTACACGGTTTATTGCTTTATTGATAACCGTTACCCTACAGTCACTTATTAATATCTTAGTTAGAAGGTGATTTTTCAAGCGGTTCCGTATTGTAGTGGTTACACGCTCGCTTCACATGTGGGAGGCCCAAGGTTCGAGCCCCAGTAGAATCAAATTATTTTATTTGTGTTATATGTTAACTTTGTGTTTTGATGTAGACATTTTAGTTTAAATAAATATGCTGTTTTATTGTAACCATTATTTGTTTTTATAATGCCCATGAAATATATGTGTGAGAGGGTGGGAGGGGGGGGGGTCGTAAACACATTAAAACTTTTACAGTGTTTTCATATCAATGAGTACTCAACCCCTATCGTAAATGAGCAAAGTAAGAATAACTTCAGAATCATCTCTCCTTGAAGTTGAGAAAAATATGAAATTACGCTTACAAGATGAAAAGCAGATTTTTTAAAACCTGCACAGTTCTGTTCCATTAATGAAAACTGCAGACGGATGCCAGTAAAAAAAGGAAACCAATGTAAATAAAATGAACAATGAAATATTTAGGAGTTACAACACAAAATCATAGATAATGGTTATTAAGGGGTTATAACACAACATCATAGATAATGGTTATTTGGGAGTTATAACACAAAATCATAGATAATGGATATATCAGTACCTTTTTCTATTTTGTTTAAAATAATCGGCCAATATATTAATATTTACAGTAGAAAAAAGTCATTCCATGTAATTTCATTGAGTGCCTTTTACACTGAAATTCCCGACGCCCTTTGATGCTTTGCATCAATACTTATCTTGTTTTCGTTGAAATAATGTACACTTAACGAGTGAATGTATTTTTTCATATGTTTTGCAGCAACGCAGTTGTAAACTTCATTAACTTTAGCCCCTAGAAATATAAACACGGTAGATATTGTTTTTATTGACAAACTTGACTTTTATGACATCAATCAGAAATGAACTCATGTTATACAATGGTTGAGTCAACACTGACTAATGTTTAATTTGTTGATCAAATATGTGAGCGTTTCATGATAACGCACGATTGTTTGTGAACATTCTTGCTATCTTATGACTTACTGTCAACACGATAGGAAATCTGATACCAGATTAACGCAAATAATTAGACGTTGTTAGTCGTGTAACCTTTTTATTTAAATACCATTCTTGTAAAAAAGCATCTTTGGTGACTTAAATGTTATTATACGGACATGATACTGCCATTATGCCCAGTGTTATAAATCATTTAAGCCTATGGGAAAAATTCTAATCTAAGTATCTTGGTAACAACGTTCATTTCATATCCTGGTATGACCACTAAATTCGAAATCTGATGACTGCAAGGCTCAAACACGATGACTAAATCATTTTGATGAAACCGTAGAATGAGTGAAAATATAATTTATGTACGCATTTTATGTATCGTCAGTACGGCCATTCGTTTTTTTGTACATTATTAAGGCTTGTGCGCCTGTAACAAGATGACAAGAAGAGTGGGAGGAACGTATAAAAACAAACTAATGTCATGTTATGCAATAAAAGTATTTTGTGATATAGTGTGTGTTGTCTTCAGCTATCACAACAGTATTATTGTCCAAGAACGAGTATTTCCATTTGCATGTTCTGCAAGCCTGTCTATTGCTTCTAATCATATGTTAGATTTTGAGAATAAAATATTACGATGGATAAACTGCATCAATTAAACCGTTATAAGTCATGAACGATATCAATAATTAAAACATTGATATCTAAACAGGATTTGTTTTGTCTAAACCATGTACACACTTTTTTTTTGCATTGTTTTGCCTGAGCGAACAATTAATTTTCAACACGTGTTTTATTGCACAAAGATAGGGTTAGATTTCAAGGCAATCGGTCAAATGGATATTGATTCAAACATATTTGTTAATGTATACATTGTCTCCACCAAACCATATTGGTATTGCAATTAAACATTACATTTTAATTTAGTCAGCAAGATTCACGACAAAATTGGAATAGTATTTCGATTTAAAAAAAAATACGTTTCAGCCATGTTGTAATCACGAATTGAAAATATGTTATTTTATTTATAGACATAACATCGTACTGTCCTATCTGAATATCAATGCTCTCAATATTCTAGCTTTGTTCGCAGTATTGAAGTATATTATACCACCGCATTGATATCTGCCTGATTTAACGTTGCCTGATACGTTTTTTCTCATGGTCGACAAGAAGTTCTTAAATCAGTCATGTGTGGAGGATGGTCATATTACTCGGAATCAACTAAAAAGTAATCATTTTCAGTAAAATCGAATCAGATTCAACAAAACAAACAATTTGATACCAAGATGTTATATATTTTAAACACAAAATCCAACACAAACAGCAAAAAACATTTTTACAAATAGTAAGCGCGCGTTCTCATTACGCCATTATTAACACGTCAAACGACAAAAGTCATATTCTTTCCCGCTAAAATTGCAGCTTTTAATATCGGGGACGTAGAGGTTTGATAAACAGCAAGACTGCCTGATCTTTTTGTAATACGTCAGGCTCGGCACGAATAAAATAACGGCTCGGCAAGGCTCGCCGTTATTTTATTCTAAGTCTTGCCTGATATATTACAAAAAGAACAGGCAGTAACCTGTTATTCTCTATATATCAGATATAACAGCTGTTTAAATTGTCCGTTTATGTCTAACGTTATGTCAGATTGTGACGTTTCTAAAGAAATTATTGCAATATTCAGCTTCATTTGCGGGAAAAATAACACTAAGTACATAACCACATAACAATGCTTGCAGTCCACTAGTTGTCTTCGTTTGTCTTAGTGATCAAATAAGAGAATGTTGAATCAGATGGGTAAGTATTAATGTAATAGTAACCAATGTAATAATAGAAGTAAGATTCAAGACGCACTTATGCTTGAAATTCTTTAAGTTGTGTTATATATTAAAATGAAATCCTTAATGTCACGTAATTACGTATTGTTCGTGGAGAACACGCAGTAACAACCAAAGTTCACCTATGCTTTCATCGAGATTTATTTCTGTTGAATATTTTCTAACACAACGCTTGCTAATGTTCATGAAATACAATTTTACAGCGCGGCGGCCAACATGCCGCCACGTCAAGAAGACGTGACAAATCCGCCCGCAAGATCCCCAAGATCTCAATTCTGATCAAACCTCTACACTTTGTCTACCGGTTAATTTGCATAAATTTCCTTTATAACTTTGATTGGTCATTAGTGTCCGTGCTTATTATTGATTGGTTGATTTCTAAGGGTACTAGAGAGACTAATTTATTCATGTATTTACATGCTTGTCGAATACTCCAAAATTTAATTACTTTGTGATGATATAAAGTTTTACCGTTATGTTTGCCGGTGCAATACTTTGTGTAACCTATTCAAATAAGGCTTTTCGGTGACGCGTTCATCTGGGCTATTTCAATGACTATATGAGGTTATACTAATCTTATGTATATATGTTGATCCTTTCGTTAATTGAACGCTTTGTTAAGTATATGGTCACTCGATTCTCTTATCTAAATGACTTTTCATTTTGTTGACTCTGCCTACTCCACCATGGATGGAAATGTATTTCATGTTCTTACTTGCACTAAATCTTAATTCAAGTTCTAGTTTATGTGTACTCTTAGATTATTTGTGAATGACCAATATATCACAAAAACTTATTATTAAATTTTCAAACTTCATCCTATCATTCACATATTTTGATCCAGTTTCTACTTGCTTATAAGATATATATCTAATTATAAAAATTATTTTATTGATAAATTGCTCAAACATATTATTAAAATATCTCCTTATTAATTTCTATCATAAGAATAAACAATATGCTATAAGAATAACTGATATGCATATGCTGTTACATATTAATTTCTATCATATGTTATACTATAAAACATAATGTTTATGTTATATATGGATACATAACTTATTAATTAATTTATCTCTACGGGGTTGTTACGTGACATTGTATAACCAACTTCGTTTTAAAAATACAATAATACACTTCTCGTATTTCATGAGGAGCTACCGCGATACGGGCAAATATTACTACAGATTCGGAAAATAACTATAAAAGCCCCACAAACAACATAATTATTACAAGATAATTCATTATAGTACCATCGAAATGGGAATATCATGTTTGGAAATGCATTAAAATTGTCGTCGATTAATAAAAAGTGCTTGTAATTCTACCGACATATCCGGCATTTTACAGCTATTCCGCGAATGTTATTAAGGTTTAGACAAAAGTATCAATAATTTTGCTAATAATAATTCGATTAAATTAACAATGCTTTGACAATTTAGAATCAGTAGTACACTAGATAATGTTAAGAGTCCCGGTTTAGTAAGTTCAATTATTAACCAAAGCAAATCCACAATCTCGGAAAATGAATATTTACACTTTGGTGAATACACACATCCTTTTCTATTTTATTTTGTAAATGCAACTACACACATTTCATTAAAAATCACCCAATAAGATGCTCTTTTCAATATCAATTTCACCTGAAGTAACTTGTAAACTCGTATTAAGAAAAACAAACAATTAACACGATCACTCACTCCTAACTTGTGCCTAAATAGTAATCTACAATCTTTCGCCACACACTTAGTGCACATGTATTCTTTCAGCTTGCGGAAATCGTGCACATTGTACAAACACAGACTATCCCGTTAACACGCCGCAGTAGCATATACTTCAAGCTTTGTAAAAAGCTTGTCATTTTTCAGTTTGTCCAAGTACGAAGCGCATGTTGCGTAGATCCTTGTACTATTATGTTACTACGCGATCATTCAATATAAGCTCCACTTTCTGTATCACTTATACAGCCCAAAATATAAATTTATCAAATGAGGTTTTAACATCTCTTTATAACATCAACATGACCAATTTTTTTGTTATTCTTCTCTTCTCATTAATCCTCTTTCCTTCTTTCACTTCTTGCGGGCCGGGAGCACGATAGCTTTTTCCTCATCCAATTATTTCTTGCACTCAGCATTACATGATGTTCACTGACATAGGAGTGTACAGGATGAGGATAGGTTTGTTCCACTCACGTACAATGAAAAGTAAAGGACTTCAACAAATGAATATGTTCGAGTTAGTTTGCTGGCTGGCAATCATTCTTCTTAGAGGAGGCGATGTCCATCCAAATCCTGGACCCGACAGCTCCCTTGATATGTCATCCTCTTCTTCGGGTACATCTTTCTCATCTTAAATAAATGATGCATTTGCCCATAATCTAAAAATTGTTCATTACAACGTTCAGAGCTTCCTCGCCAAGAAAGATATTCTGTATGCAGATCTAAAAAAATTTGATATTATAGTGCTTACTGAAACTTGGCTCAGCTCAACAGTTGACACTGACGACCTACTTTTCCCTTCTTATCATAAGCCGTTCAGACGGGATAGAAGAAACGATCCCCATGGAGGTATTCTAGTATACGTAAAATCCGATCTCTTTGCCATTGAGCGACCTGACCTACAAAATGATGATCTAGAATGTCTATGGGTCGAACTACGTATAAAGGGAAGGCGTCTTTTATCTGGCTCTTTCTACAGACCACCAAACTCTTCTCCTTATCTACTAGAATGCATAAACGATTCGATCTCACTAGCCGTTGACACCGGTATTGAGAATATTGTTATCACAGGTGATTTTAATCTTGACATGAATAAACCACAGTGCAGGATCAAAATGGACTCCCTTCTTTGAAAGTATAATCTCACACAGATTATTAAAGAACCTACTCATTTTACTGAAACCTCGAATTCCATTCTTGATCTTTTTATAGTAACATCTTCCTTGAAAGTGCTAAAATGCGGCGTTGGAGAACCCTTTCTTAACCAGCAACTTCGATTTCATCGTCCAGTCTACTGCGTAATAAACTTCAATGGAACAGCTGGATCTAATTTTAAACGTAAAATATGGCGATATAAAGATGGGGACTACACTAATCTAAGACAACTTGTGCAGAATTTCGATTGGAACAGTTGTTGTGATAATAATATTGACATATATACTTCAAATTTCACACGTCAACTTATCAGTCTCTGCGAAGCTACAATCAAAATATGTACAATAAGAACAGCCGATCCTCCATGGCTACATACTAATATTCGTAAGGAAATCCGACGCCGCAAACGAGCATACAAAAAAGCCAAGGCTACCAATTTAGACCGACACTGGCACGTCTTTCGCCAACAACGTAATATTGTTAATAATCTTGTCAGATCAGCGAAAAAAGTGCACTCTGAAAATCTCGCTAAACTTATACGTGAAAATCAACACTCATTATCCGACTTCTGGAAAATAATAAAACAATTCACAAATAAAAACACCACACAAAACGAGTTGCCTCCCTTAATTCATAATGGTACCATATATGAGTCACCCCTTGATAAAGCAAATATTCTTAATTCATTCTTCCAATCTCAATCTACTTTAACTACATCAAGTACGCATATGCACAACCTACATTCCCAAGAGCCAGATTGCCCCGTCTTTGAAGATCTCATTATTTCCCGTCAAGATGTCTTGGATTCCATTAAAGTTATGAAAACGGGAAAGGCATCAGGTCCAGACCAAATAAATAGTCAAGTTCTGAAGCAAATTGCATCTGAGATTTCAGGTCCACTACAAAATCTTTTCAATTTTTCTATTATTAATGGTAGGGTCCCACGGAGCTGGAAAGAAGCAATTGTTTGTGCACTTCACAAAAAGTCTGATCCTCAGGATGTTGAAAATTACAGACCGATCTCCCTTTTAAGTGTTTTAAGTAAATGTCTCGAGAGAAATCTCCACAAATATATTTTTAACCATTTAAGGGCTATTGAATTTATAACCCCATCTCAATCAGGATTCATTCCAAAAGATTCCACTGTGAACCAATTAATCTCTGTGTGTCACTCCTTTTGTAAAGCCCTTGACGAAGGTAAAGAGGTTCGAGCCGTTTTTTTGCGACATTTCTAAGGCCTTCGACAAAGTATGGCATGAAGGACTTATCCACAAGCTCCAGCTTAGTGGTATCTCGGGCAATCTTCTATCTTGGTTAAAAGACTACCTACACGAGAGGACCCAGTGTGTTGTAATCTCTGGCTGCCGATCTGACCCATTACCCATAAACGCTGGTGTCCCTCAAGGGTCTTTATTAGGGCCCCTCCTCTTTCTCATTTACATAAATGACATAGTACGAGATATACACTGTCCAATTCGCCTATTTGCAGACGACACCACGCTATATATCATCGTCGACAACCCTGTTGATGCGGCTAATCATCTTAACACTGATCTTGCAAAAATTCATTTCTGGGCTGATAAGTGGTTGGTAACCTTCAATCCATCCAAAACCGAATCCTTAGTTATATCTAGAAAAATCAACCGCCCAATCCATCCCCCTCTCTTTTTCAACGACTGCCAAATCACTGATGTTTCGTCTCACAAGCATCTAGGCTTAACTTTTTCTGATACATGTTCCTGGCATGACCATATTGAATCAGTCAAGAAGAAAGAATGGCAAAGACTCAATGTAATGCGAACGTTCAAGTTTACGCTCGATAGAAAGTCCCTTCTATCGATTTACACAACATTTATTAGACCAATTCTTGAATACGCTGATATAGTATGGGATAACATTAATACACAAGATGAAATAGAACTTGAGAAGATTCAACAGGAAGCAGCAAGGATAATCAGCGGGAGAACACGTTTGGCATCCTTGCAAAACCTATACAATGAAACTGCTCTCGAACCATTAAAAAATAGGAAAACAAAACATAAACTTACCCAATTCTATAAAATGTATAATTCACTAGCACCCCCATACTTGTGCACACTTATCCCCTCTAGCGTGGGAGAAAGATCTGCTTATCCACTTCGTAAGTCTAACAAAATTCGCAGTATCCAATGCAAATCACAACTTTTTACACGATCTTTCCTACCATCAACTATAAACTTATGGAACAATTTACCGGAATCGGTGAGAACGGCTCCTTCTCTCTCTGCATTCAAAGCAAATCTTAGCAAAGATAAGAAAATAATTCCCCAACATTTCTACGATGGAGAGCGGACAACTAATATTCTACATGCGCGTTTACGAATGCATTGTAGCAGTTTAAATGAACATGTGTACTCAAAAAATATTGTACAAAGTCCATACTGTCAATGCGGTTCGATTGAAGACACATATCACTTTTTCTTCAATTGTCCCATTTATACAGAAAAAAGAGTAATCCTTTTTAACAATCTGTCTAGATTCTTACCCATTACTTTGCAACTTCTTCTTTTCGGTGTTAAAGACGGCTCATATGAAGTAAATTAATTAATATTCAAACATGTTCAGTCTTTCATCCGAGATAGTCATAGATTCTAAACCATTTCTATCTCAGGAACAAACCATATTCTGCTAACGATGCCCCGTTCCCGCAACTGCTTCCTTTCTTACCGCAACTTCTCTTATTCTGAAACTCTACTCTTCCACTGCTATCCCTTTCCTTCTCCACTTATTAGCTCTTATGCTATCTACATTACTCTGTTATACTTTTTGTATAATAAGTTATAGTATTTTTACATTTCTAACCAGTATGCAATTATCTATCACTGTAATATATTGTTCGTAATTTTGACATGTCTTTAAATAGTTGTTATACGTTTGGTTGTTTACACCATTACAGCAGCGCTTCTAACTGACAGAAGAGAGACATAGTATAAGCCTCGAGCTTCCTTCTCAATTCTGTCCAATTGTATTTTACAGCCTTTATGTAGAGCAATACTGCAATTCTACCTGCCTAGCATATTGCTCAAATATAATATGTATGTTTGTATTGTATTGCTTATGTGTACTTTCAATGAACTAAATAAATAGTGTTTAAACCAACCAAAGCAACACGAGTACATAAGTTTGTTAAATAACTGATATACACAGAACATTGTCTCTCCTTAACCTCTCTACGTTTAACTCCATTAAAAACATGCATCAGAGTCAAAGCTACAATTATATATAGTTATTATAATTATTTGTACAGAGGGTATTGAAGGTAAATAAGGTAAATATATATTCTAGTATTGATTTGTTTTTACTGTATTTATTGTAGTTTGTTCTTAATAAAACCATAGTCGCACATTTCGAGACAGAGGTTCGTGTTTTTCCGAAGAACAGAATAGAAAGTTTATTAAGACATATACAATTGTACATCGACCATATACATGAAATATAATACAAAATACTGTCATTTGTCTGTATATTACAACGTATTGGTTATAACAAAATGTAATCTAACAATTTAAGATATAGTATAATTAACAAATTAGAACGACTTTATTTTACAATCATTTCACTTGCAGTATGGAAATACTTAGTCTTCGTTGACAATAATATTAGTGATTGAATATCTTACGGTTAGAGCTTCCATCATATATTTACACAAATTGATAATTTCAATTTTACAAGTTGAGTTCAATAAAGTATGGAACTAAAAAATGATGGATACACATAGTAAACATGTTTTTATATGTCTTTGCCTTATTTGACGGAAACATGGAGAGTTACATATAAAGTGGAATTCGTCTGTTATGTCCCTTTGATCACAACATTGGCAATATCGTTCATTACGAGAAATATAGTTACGTGTGTATGTTTCAGTTTGAATTCTCAAAGGTTGGGCAGAAGCCCTTAGTATATCAAGGTATGTACGCAAACCTTTTGGCTGTAAATCTCAATACGTTTCGTATTCAAAAGTTGTTTTGAATATCCTATACATATCTAAAACAGAACAATTTCTGAGGATATGGTATATTTGTGCGTAGCAATTAATCAACCATCAAATTACCTATTTTTTATAATAACAACATAAGCATAATAATTATTCAGATTGAAAAAACCAGTATTCTCCGTTCAAGATGTTGCACAATTGTTTAGTTTGTCTATGCAAAAAGTGTTAATATACTTATCATCAAAACAAATTTTATCATAACTCAGTAGCGAATGAATTATTTACGGGTTAAATACATGTTCTCTATTCAACAGCTGCCATCAGTTAGATTTGTTTTTCGTCTACTGTATTTGATTTTATCCTGCTGCCGCCATACACGTGATGTGGATTTTTTTTAAATTTAAATGTTATGATTTAAAACGATATTTTTTCTAATTTTATTTTAAAGTCGGGAATTTTATATTGAAGTCTTTCCGATCGCCAAAAACGCCATTAACGTTGAAAATGTAGCAGAAAAAGGCGATTGTCAAAAAAATCAAGGTTTCTCAATAAATGTATCAGTATTCAAACTTGAAAAGAGCTCGGTCAGCAGCTGGAGCGTGCACGTCACGACAGGGGAAAGATACACCCGCAGATTTTCTTGAAGACTTCTCCGAGGAATCGCCAAGTGAAATGGTAATCGTCTGTTGATGGATAGTGGTTTTACTACAATGCCTGAGGAGGGTCGGATTAGGAAGCTTCTGCGGGGGACTCTGTTAATCCAGCGAATACCGTTAACCCTCGAGCCGAACTTCCTCTCCCGCTGACTTCGCTGACTCCCAGAACTTGGAAGGATAGCTAAGTGGAATGCTAATTGTCCGAGGCGGATAGTGGTTTCACTACATCGCCGGAAGAGGGACGGGAGAAGCTGGGTAGCGAAGATGTTACCGTTGTTGTGAATGTAACGTAACGTTGTTTGCCGCGCCGCGCTTTAGTGTAATACGTCCTTGACGTCACGTAATATTTGTTATTGTTTATATACGTCATGTTTATATTTTGAATCTGAAGTAAAAGGAAGAACCTGAACACACAACGCTTTGTACATTTATTATCCCACAAGATCGCGATAACCGTAGAGGACGGAGGGGGCGGAGCTTTTGCAGAGATGAAGACCAGAATTTTGAGAGGGTGACCCTATGAAATAATGGAATATCCAAGGACGCAGGTACACAGTACGTTAAACGTGCTGGCAAAACGTCTGGTGTTCAGGTCGACGGCTGGTGACGTCTAGAAAGGTCATAAAGGGGGCACAGCGTGCAAAGAACGCGAAGAAGGTCTTTGTTAATTGTCGGCAATCCAATGGCGGAGTTAAATTGTCATTTTAAAGGTAACTAGACATGTATTGTCTTTAAAATGGCTATTAGTGCTATACAGGTCTGAATGGCCACCATGCACTGGTCTATTTGGATAAAAGATTCTTTGGCGAACACCCTGGCAGCCGAGGATAATTTTTCCTACTTTGGCTCAAAATTAAATTTTCGCCTAAAATGTAATGTCTTGAAGACCTCACCGTTGACTGTTACTTTAACAATTAATAAGTTTTACTATTTAAGTAATATAAAACGGTTATAAAAACAGTTCATTGACAACCCTGTCGGGAATCATCATGAAACCTTTAACGGTTAAAAGCCAATGTTAAGCAAGTTAAATTATTATGGCAAGTAAGTTGTGAAAACAATAACCTTTAAAAACTTTACGCGGTAGCAATTTAATTCCACTTCATGTTCTTTTTTTATAGCCGCGTGTTTATCTTTGATGCTAATAGTTCCTTCGTACGCATCTACTTGTAACACCATTCACTATTCATGTACGCCATGTAACTTACGTCCTTCAACAAGAGCGCGAAATTGTTGATATCGTCTGTCAAGTTCCACGCATGAAAAGCGTGCGTGTTGCAACAGACCAAGTGTTGTAACTTTAAAGAGAAGTGCAACTCAGTACATGCAGTATTTTATGATAAAAAAATAAATTGGAATTAATGCACCCGATGACAAAAAAAAAATTGACCAATTGAAACTATAGAAAAATACGTCAATTTAAGACTTGTTCATTGCAGAAGATGGTACGTTCGTAAAACATATTGGTAACAGGTGGGTGTGGGAGAGAGTTGAGGACTTACACATTACTGTCAGTACATGTACATGAATAAAAATGACATGGGATAAATTAAAGGAAGCATTTAATTTCATGCGAAAGACAAAAAAAGGTTTGAGGTCACTAGGTCAAAGGTCAAGGTCAATGCGACCTTTAAAATCAAAATATAACCTTGCTTATAAAATGAAAAGTCTTTGAACTAGGTTCCTCAGACTTCACGTGCGCATGTATCTTAATGAGATCTACATTCTCAACCAGATTTAGATCATAGGTCAAGGTCATATAAAAGGTCAATTTCAATGGTGACCTAGGTCATTATATCAAATATCAAGGTTATCAAAACCTTTTTTGTCAATATTTATGTTTACATGTGCATGTATCTGAATGAGATCTACCAGTTTTTAGGTCAAAGGTCAAGGTTAATCCAGAGATCAAGGTCAATGATGACCTAGGTCATTATATAAAATGTCAATGTTATCATAACCTTTTTTGGTCAACATTTTTGTTTTTAAAATTATTAGGTCACATGTCACTGAAACATTTTCAAGCTTGCTTATTTATGAAATCTAACATTTAGTTAGTAAAATTGTCTTTTGCCTATTTCAGTGTGGCAGCACTACCTTCTAAGTAATGAAGGGGCCCATGCTTTTCTAAATGAAATCGAGAAGAGTTCTGAATATATTTGTGCTGGTAATATGGTGAAGAGTTCCATGTGCAACAAAGACTTCCAGACAGAAAGAACACTTACAAATCATAATTGTGCATATTGTTGGAAGTGTAATAAACTCTCCAGTACTTACCAGAAGTTCTGCCAACATAAATGTGTGGAACAAAAAAGTACAGATACCAGACCTTTTGAATATATTTGTGCTGGTAATATGGTGAAGAGTTCCATGTGCAACAAAGACTTCCAGACAGAAAGAACACTTACAAATCATAATTGTGCATATTGTTGGAAGTGTAATAAACTCTCCAGTACTTACCAGAAGTTCTGCCAACATAAGAGAGAGAGAGAGAGAGAGATAGAGAGAGTAGAGAGAGAGAGAGAGAGAGAGAGATATAGAGATAGAGAGAGAGAGAGAGAGAGGTAGAGAGAGAGAGCAGAGAGAGAGAGAGAGAGAGAGCGAGATGAGGAGAGAGAAGAGAGAGATAGAGGAAAGAGAGAGAAGATAGAGAGAGAGAGAGGAGATAGATAAAGAGATGCGATCTAGAGATGAGCTAGAGATCGAGAGAGATTATATGAAACTGAACTTAAAAAACAACAAAGGAGAATCAAAAATAGAGAACGAAAATTCAGAAATATATCTTATAAAAATGAGATTATGAAGCAACAACGAAGATCGAAAACTAGAGAATGTCAAGCAAACATTTAGTTAAATGAAAGTTAAATCAGAAAGCAACAAAGAATAAGGAAACATACCGAACTCCAATCAAGAATAAGATTAAATGGAAGTAAAAGTGCAAAAAACAAAGACAACAAAAAGATGATGTAAGGCATAGCACAAAGAGGGACATTGAATCTGAGGATACAAGGAAGATTAGGCAATTAAAAGACAATGAAAGGTATGAGGAACAAGGGCATCCAAGTTCAATTGATAAAGCAATGATATCATTTCTAAATGAAATCGAGAAGAGTTCTGAATATATTTGTGCTGTATGTCATTGAACAATTTATCATGAAAGTGTTGTTCAATGTATTGTGTCTGAAGACGAATTGAATGTTAATACTTACATTAAAAAGAAGAGGAAAAAGGAAAACACGATCTCAGGAGAAAGACCTAATTTGCCCTTTACGTACTGAAAAATGTCTATATTAAAAAGGAGTGGTTGTGTAACATGTCAAAGACATATTGGAAAAGGTAACATTCCACTTCAGGCAGAGAAAAATCAAATGCGTATACCACAAGATTTAACTATTCTGGATGAACTAACAGACTTTGAATCCAGATTGTTGGCCAAAAGAATGAATACCTTTCATGAACATAACCGCACTTCCAAAAGGAAGACAGAAAGGAATTGTTGGGTCGGTCATAAATGTACCTTCACATGTGGAATAAACCATGTAACGCCCTACAAAGAACACCGAATTCTGCTGGAATAATCCCGGTGAAATTAAAAAGAACACATGAGTTTCAGGGTTATATTTTTTATCAACATGTGCGACTAAATACAATTCACCAAGCATTTGATTGTCTGTAAAAGAACAATGTTCATTACAAAAATACTATAGATGTATCTGATAACTGGGAATATCACTGTATTGAAAATAATACAGAACTGTGAACCATTTGACACAGTCGGTGAAATCAACAGATGGCCAAATAGTCTCGTCCAGAACACATATTCATAGAAACAAACAACTCAGTTTCAAATGAAGATATGAATTCTGAGTCAAATGCTATAAGTGATCAAAGCACAGAAATGCAGCCAATTTATAAATGCATTCAGGTGACTGATCCAGCCCTTGATGCATGTCAAGACATCAACTTCTCTCCAGGAAAATTAAAAACATTTTGGATTGATGACCGACAAAGGTTGTTAATAAATGGCTTTTTCAAAACTGTTTCCTACATGACAATTTGGCTTTGATACAATAAGGGAAACGTCACTGACACCAAAACAAAATATTTCAATGCGAGAATTTTAAATTATACTGGAAAGTTTGCAATAAATACTGAATATATTTTCTTTGTTCAATATATCACTGACTACAAACAGGTAATGGACAACATCTCGATATCATTGAGAAAAACATACAGCTTTTCAGAAGAAGGCCACATAAACTCAAGTATGATCAATGACATAACAACGCTAACTGGATTAATTATGAAAGATGAGTTTTACCAATTCTTACAAACAGTTCGAGGCTCGCCACCATATTGGCAAAATGCTCTATACAAGCCCCTTGCGGCCGTAAAGCAGTTTGGTATTTTTACATCTTTTGTAACACTTTCATTCGTAGACCTTAACTGGAAGGACACATTACAGAGCATATCAACACAACAGGGTCGGACACTTATAGATGAAGAAATAGATGTTATGTCTTTTGAAGACAAGTCCTCATTACTGCGCTCTTATCCAGTTGTTGCAGCCGGTCACTTGAATCATCGTCTCCAGTCATTATTCAGGAAGTTTCTGTTGTCACCAGCTAATCCACTTGGTAAGTTCTCACACTATTCATACATAATAGAGTTTCAACAAAGAGGGTTTCCACAAGCACATATCTAGTTAAGGAATTAAATTCCCAATCACAAAATGATGACGACGAAACTCTCTGTAACTTTATCGACCGGTACATCACATGTGCAATTTCGTCAGTTGTCGATGACCGAGAGTTGCACAAACTTGTTACCACTGTTCGGCAACATTATCACAAAGCTACCTGTCGTGAAAAAGGAACACTGTCGATTCGGTTTTGAAATGTTACCATCACTTGAAACACTCATTGCTAGAAAACGGGATATTGAAGATCCAATTAAGATGCAAGCTGTCAAGAAAACAAAATATAGAAAAACTGTCCAAGATGACATCAAAAATAAGGATTGTTCATTCTCAAGAGTTGAGGAGATGGTCGTGCCTTAGGAATGCGTTTACTACAATACACTGAAGCTCTCAAGATGGTTACAGGGGGTCAACTGTTGTCTTGGTAAGGACACCTTAAGAAGTGGTCACAAACTATAACAATCCTGACCTACTACGTGCATGGGGTGCAAACATGGATGTGCAGTTTTGTCTTGATCAATATGCCTGCATTACATATATGACTGCGTTTGTAACAAAAGATGAAAGACAGATGAGTCAGATTTTTTACAAGCTGTTTCGAAAAAGACTGTTGATGTGAGCTGGCGTCAGAACATGAAGAACTGTGCAAAAGACTTCTTAAATGCCAGCGAAATAAGTGCTCAAGAGGCAGTGTATCTTCTACAGAACAGTGTTTGTTGCAGCAGACCTTCCAGAGAAATGTGTAACTTTCCTGAAGCCATAATCCTCCATAGCCTCTTTAGAGGACAACGATGGAGATGTGTTTCAGAAGAGCCTGATACACAAGTATTCTGCAAGACCATATGCACTAGACGACATATGTTTGTGTGCCAGTATACAAAAATGAGAGTGGTGATGAAGATGAACCACAAAAAAGAGATACAATAATGGTATGTGGCGACTGTGGTAGGATGAAGAAAGCTACTAAGCCTGCACTTCTTAGATATCACAAGAAATCAGAAAACAGACACCAACTGATTTCTACTACATGCAGCTTCTGCTGTTTCTACCATGGAGAAGTGAAGACGAACTGCTACAGTTACAGTCCTTTCAAGAGTATAATGATATACACATAGATGAAATAAAGGGAATACGGGAAATAAAAATGAATTTGAGCACCATGCAGATATCATTAACACAGCAATGGGAACTTTGAAACAAATGGGCCGCCATAACATGCATTTGATGAGTTGGACCCTCACTTACAACAGGAAGAAAGAGCCATGATGGAAAAAGAAGTTGAGTTTGATTTAGATGACCCAATAGCCGTACTCGAACCCTTACCAGAACAAATGGAATACACTAATTACAACATATTAGATACCATGCCCTCTAAACCATTGACATACAGTAAAGAGATGAGACCAAATAGGTCTACAGAGGAAGACTTTATGTATCTGGTAAGATCACTAAATGAGAAGCAAAAGGATGTGTTCCAGTATCTATCCAACTGATGTTCATCAGTAAGTAGTAACCAGCGCAGTGTTCAACCAGAACATATTTGTTTGTTTGTGTCGGGTGGTGCAGGCACTTGGAAGTCGCACCTGATATCTGCACTCTACCAGATGGCCATGAGGACATTATCAAATGTAGGGGACAGTCCGGATGACATCAATGCTGTACTTGCAGAACCAACAGGATTAGCAGTCCATAATATATCTGGTGTAACGCTCCATTCAGCATTTCTCCTGCCTCTTTGTCGGATTTACGTCAAATTGTAAGATGAAAAAAGAAATGGACTACGAACAAGAGCAGCGAAAATGAAGTTACTGATTGTTGATGAGATATATATGGTCAGCAGCGAAATGCTGTTGCTGATTCACAACAGACTATGTGATATAAAAGTGGTCAATGAGTTTTAAGGTGTGTCTTTGTTAGCATTTAGTGACCTGTACCAGCTTCCACCTGTCATGCAACCTTTGATATTTAAGCCTGTAAAAGATTTGTTTTATTCAATATAACACATACAATGTATACATGTATATGATCATAAAACAAAGTGATACCATGTAGCAGCAATGATGTTAAAACGTGTTATACAAGATATGTTAATATATATTGTTGACCTTGTGGGTTTTTTTTTTAAAAAAGGTTAATATGTATTTTTTTCTTAGGTTGTTTGTGATAGTGTTCTTAAAAAAGAAAGAAAAACTACAGCATAGTTATGAATAAGGATGGGTTGCATAAAGTGGGTAGAAAGCATACTGGAATTGTTTATGAATGTTTAATGTGTTTCCATTTTTATTCGAATAATTGAAGGGTATCATTGCTAAGGCCATTTCTGTGTCAATTTGAATCTTCAGTTTTAAACAATTGATAAAACAGTTCATTGTGGGTATTTGTTTTCTGTTTTTCATGCTGAATATAAAATATTTCATTAATATAATTATGTAATTCACGGCATTATTAATATCTTGTATTTTGAAGGTATTTCCTCCAAAACTGATGTTTAAGAGAGATAGTTTAATGGTTGTTTCTCTAGAAAGGTTGTCAATTTATTCCATAGTGATTGAATGTGTTTACACTCCCAGAAAAGGTGTTCAATTGTTTTAATATTTTCAATACACATATCACATAGATTTGTGTTGGATAGGTTGCATTTAAAAAGATATTTATTTGAAGCTATTATTCTCTGGATGGATGTATATTGAACATTTCTTAGTGTGTTATCAGTAGTTGATTTATATGGCTTGACACATATTTTTTTCCAATTAAATTATTTTTCTCCAAGGAGGTTTTGCAATTTAGTTTGAACTTTAGAGCTTTCGGTAGGGTTTTTAATTTGAAGTGTGTAAAATATTTTGTTCGTTTTGGTGTGTTTTTATTTTCAATATATATTTTCTACGAATGTTTTTTGAGTACATGGTGTGTTATTTGTATTGGTAACAGTTTTAATATGTGTGGGTATACTTTTGATCAATGTGTAGTAAATCAGGAAATTACTTGTAGGTAATCCGAATATGTAGCATAAGTAATCAAAAGAATAGAAGTCTTTTATTATGTAGTCGTACAGTTGATCTACATATTTTATGTTTCATATGAACCAATGCTATAGAAAAAAATTGTATTGTTAGTAGTTATGTCTCTATTATTCCATATAATGATTTTACTGTTGATTTTGGGTTCTAAATTATGAGTGACTTTACACCATGCCGATAAAACATTCGAGAGAAATATGTTTTTGGTTGAAATTTCATCTAAAATACTATTGTCTATATAACATTCGAAAAGTAAAGAGTGAACCATATGTTTTAAGAATTTTCTAGTAGAATAATTTCCATTTACTCGAATTGGTATTATCTAACTATCTTTTGACCCAACTGCATTTGATTTCATTCAAGAATGAATCTATATCCGGTAGTTTGATACCTCCATATTCTACTGATTAAATTAATTGAGTTCGCTAAATTTTATCAGGTTGAAATCATTTGGTGGGTTTGGGAGAACTGTTAGCGTATAAATTAGTTTAGGGAGTGCAAATGTTTTCAACACGGTGTTTTTTCGATTAGTGTAAGTTTACGATGCTGCCATCATTTTAAACAATTTTAAAAAATTTGTAGTTTAGGCAATATGTTTTCTAGAACTGTTTCATTTTCATTGTTTGAAAATGTTATTTCTAACGTTGTTGCTTTATCTGATGTCCAGTTTGTTTAGTTTAAGACACGATGTCCTTCCAAAAAGCGTTAGCGATTCTATAAGATCATTGAATGAGTCACTACTGTCATTTAAAGAATAAGTTGCATCGTCAGCAAATAGGGACTGTTTAATTTCTTCGTCAGGTTATAGTGACATTTCCTGTATATGTTTAATTGATTGCATAAAGTGTGATAGATACTCGATGCATATAATAAATAGCGAGGATAAAAGTGGACATCCTTGTTTTACTCCTCGTTTTATGTTAAAACTGTTTGAGAAAAAGCCATTGTTTATAATTATACTCTTAATATCGGTATAAAATATTTTAACCCATTTAATTAGACTTTCACCGAAATTCATATTTTCTAAGCAAGAGAAAGACGTACGTTTTCGCCAATCTAACGTCCTTTAATGAAACCTGATTGAGATATTGAAATGATTGATGGTAATATTTTTTAAATTCTGTTTCATATACTTTTAGTTGCAATTTTATAATCATTTTTCAGTAAACTAATCGGGCGCCAGTTTGATTCTTAGTTTTTCCCAGGCTTTGCAATGAGTGATATAATACCTTGTTTTGTAGCGTAGTTAAGTTTTCGTTTTTAAATGAATAGTTAAATGAATTAATTTAATGTGTTTTAATATCATTCCAGAAAATTTTATAGAATTCGGTTGAATTGCCATACAATACTAGATCCTGGACTTTTCTTATTTTGCATTTCTTTTAGTGCTTCATATTCATTAAGTAATCCGTCGCACAGTAGTTGTTCTTCTTGATTTAAGGTATGATGTGAATTTTAAAAAAGGGTGTTGTTTTCTACATGTTTTCGTTTATAGAGGGTTTCGAAAAATAAACGTTGTTCTTCTAGTATTTGAGTTCTGTTTATTATATTTTCGCCATTGACTACACATTTATGTACAGTTTTTTGTTCATTTCAACGTTTTTTGATGTTTGCGAAGTATTTTGTATTTTAGCCATTGTGTTCAACATGATGTGCACATGCTCGTAGTATAATTCCATTGAGATATGTATGGTAAATTCCTTTTAATACTTGTGTTTTTTTAAATGTTATTTCATCTTCAATGGCTTTTGTATCGTTTGTGTTTGTTTTATGCAATTGTTTTTCAAGTGTTTCAATAATTGTTTGGGTTTCAGTTTCAAGTGTTTTGTTTCGTTTTGTTTAAATGATGTGTATCTTATTTCCCATAATGTGTTGGGGTTGGCATCTTTGTTATTTTTAAAGCCACACACCTTATTTGGCATAGCAAATTTAAGAATAAATAAGAAACATATTTTATATATGCCAATTAGAATATATCTGGTGGTTACAAGGTAGTAATCCGTCTTTTTAGCGATTAACAACTTAAAAATAATCGCGTTTGTCGAAACGGACGTATACGTCCAGAAATCCTACTTTCGGTTTTAAAAGCGGTACCCTTTGAAAAATAATAAATTATTTGCTAACTAGGCTATAGATTTAATTTTATCTAAGCCAATTATAATATATCTGGTGGTTACAAGGTAGAAATCCGTCTTTTTTGAGCTTTAAAACGTAAAAATAATCACGTTTTTCGAAATTGACGCACACATGTATACGTATGGAAATCCTACTTTCGGTTTTAAAAGCCGTTTAAAAAATAATAAATAACTTGCTAACTAGGCTATAGATTTAATGGCATTTTTTCACACTTTCAAATTGCATCCATATGTATTAATTAACGTGTATTTCATTTCAAGGTGTGTGGCTTTAACTGTATTGGTTATTTCCTGTTTTATTTGCGTTTGGTAATGTGCATCTAATAAGATGCTGTTATTAATGTTAAAGTATCCTGGGCCTCTTTCAGGTTGTATTTTGTGCAGTTTAAGTTTAACTAGAGAGTGGTCAGTCATAAATCCTGGTTTTATGTTTCATGTATTAATTATATTGCAGAGTGACTCAGATATTAAAAAATAGTATTATCTGCAAAATATTGTTGGCTTTGTGTTTGAGTTACTTTAGTATTAACTGAATGCCAGATATCGATTAAATTGAAGTTTTCAATTATGTTATTCAAAATGTTTCTATTTTTTGAGTGAGTATAAAGGTTTCCATTTCTTTTATCTAATAATGGGTGTAGAACAACATTGAAATCACCTCCGACTATACTGTTTTTATCTTGGTTACTTATTATATAGGGTTATAATGTTTCGTAAAATTTGGATTCATCTATGTTAGGGCCGTAAACGTTTATTAATGTTAATTGTGTTTCGTGTATTTTTACGTCTATACTTGCTTGTCTGCCAATTATTATTTCGTTAAAGTTATCAACCGGTATTCCTGTATTACTTTTGATCAGAAAAGCGATGCCTTGTTTATTTGTATGTTATCCACTAAGATAAATTTCTCCGTCCCATTCATTTTTAAAGGTTTGGGCTAAGGTAGATGTTAGATGACTTTCTTGCAAAAGACTTTTTTCGTCTGTTAAAGATGCTGTCGCAAATCTCAATGGATATCTTTAGAGAAGATTCATGTACAAGGAACTGGACAAAATTATGCGTCAACAAGATGATATCGATTTCGCACATCAGTTAACCGGATCCGAACCTTTTTTCATAGTAAAGAATATGAGTCATTACTGTTGTCAAGAGAAACATCACTAGAAAGTCAAGACTACCAAAAGAGTGCATTGCACGTGTTTGCTATAAACACAGCTGTTGACGAACATACCAACAAGATGTTAAATCTTCTAGAAACTTCCCAAATTACAATACTGGCGGACGACAAGAAACCTGCAGCTTTGGAATCATATAATGTTAATACAGATACACGGTTAACAGGTGGACTACCTTCAGTAATTTATATTGCTATTGGTGCCAAGTTCATGCTGATAAGGAACATAGCCGTGACAGATGGGCTAGTCAATAGAGCTCAGGGGGTTATCGTAGCAATGACACGTTCATCTTCAAGTGTTTCTGTTGTTCTAGTGCAGTTCAACAATCTAAATGTAGGAGCCAATACAAGAGCAAATACCAGACATGTTTCAGAGAAACGCAAATTTCCAAATGCCACACCAATTGAAAATACCAGAGATTTCTTTTACTGTAAACAAGAAGAATATAGGTTATGCATACTCGAACAATTTGTGTAAGCAGTGTATAACTTGACTTTGCAGCTGATCACACAAAACGAGTGATGAGTGCTCCAACAACTATGTGTACGCAGTATAAATGACTGAAGCAGATCAAACAACTTTGTGTAAGCAGTGTAAAATGACCCAATTTATCAAGCTAACTTGTGTAATCAAAGCATTGTTTAATGATTTTGAGGCAGATCAAATAAGTGATATGAACATGACTTTGAAGCAGAACAAAAAAGTGATAATAAAATAAAATAGAAGCAGATTAAAGGATTAATCAGACACATTTGTATAAGCACTGTATCGATAATGACTTTGAAGCACATCAGCCAACTTGTGTAAACTGTGTATGAGTTTAAAGGACATCAAACAAATGACGAGTGATCAAATAATTTTGTGGAGGCAGTGTAAATATGACATTGAAGCAGATCAAACGAGTCCTTTTACAACTCTGTGTTACATTTGTATAATGATTTCGGAGCTTATCGAACGACTGATCAAACAACTCTGTTTATACTTTGGTTAAGCATTATGAACATGGCAGTAGTAAACTTGTTTTCACTTCAAGTTCAGTTAATGTATTATTTCAATGTATATTTCGCATAAACATGCTAGTTTCACTGTCACACATCTTTGCGGGCATAATTGTTTCCTAGAACACATCTTTTTTCATCTTTGTAATCCTTATTTTAGTTTGTGTGAAACCTGTACAAAAATAGAGATTGTCAAAGAGACCTGTTCACGTTTTGGTAAATTGACATAATAAAAAGTGCTTCAGATTCGCAAACTTTTGTTGTAGTTATGATATTTGTGAGGAAACAGTAATAATTATTTACCATGCTCTAAATTATTCATTATATGCATCTTTTGACAATTTAAAACACCGAAAATTATAAAGCGTTGCAACGCTGAACGATTGAATAATTTTTAGAGTTCTGTTGTTGTTGTTGTTATGTTTTGTTACATTACGAGGATTGCTTAAATGAAGTATAAAATCAATCACTTATTGTATGAGCACGGATACCCGAGTGGTCTAAGCGTTAGGCTTTTACTCCAGATATAAGTTGAGGGTTACTTATTTTCTTTATTCAATTGTATTCTTGTTTTGACGGGAGCTGTTTAGATCCAATGTTTACATTTTTTAATATTAAGCATTTAATAACAATACATGACATAATCTGTGGAAAGGTCCCTTTAATCCATATCATTTTCCTCCTTGATATTTTTGAAAACTCTGACCACTGTAGACAATAAAAGGAAATGGCATTGGTGTTCGCATTTTTTCGTAGCCGTTCGATTGGCCTACGTTCAGAAGTCGCACTTCATGTCCTGTGACTGTAAATAATCTTTAATACATTCAAAGAGCGAACAACTGCAGTACCTTCAGCTCTTTGATTTAACAAGGTTTGGTCATTTGTGTTTTTTCTCACATGTTATAATATCAATGAGTAAACAATTGCCATCAGTTAAGTTTTAACCCATTAATTTGAGCTCGATTACATCGAAAGCCAAAGGCTTGTCGAAATGCGCTTGATTTCATTTCATGGGTAGAACCAATACTTTGGGGACACCTTAAGAACGCTCCTACAGTGAGGATTGAACCCGTTACCTCCCGGTCATTTGACGACGACGTTTCTATTGCCTTGTTATCGACATTCGATAAAGTATTTTAAGCCGGGACAATTTCGTGATATTGATGAATACACAAATACAACAAAAAAAGCATAATTGTATGGGCCCCTCACACATGCACATACACACTTTCAAACTAGTTTTAATTACCAATATAAAAAATGGATGGTTGTTGTGTACATACCAGTAATATATATTTCTATATGCTTTATAAATTGGTACAATAATAAACATTATTATGCCCCCCTTCGAAGAAGAGGGGGTATATTGCTTTGCTCATGTCGGTCTGTCGGTCGGTCGGTCCGTCCACCAGGTGGTTGTCAGACGATAACTCAAGAACGCTTAGGCCTAGGATCATGAAACTTCATAGGTACATTGATCATAACTCACAAATGACCCCTATTGATTTTGAGGTCACTAGGTCAAAGGTCAAGGTCACTGTGACCCGAAATAGTAAAATGGTTTCCGGATGATTATTCAAGAACGCTTATGCCTAGGATCATGAAACTTCATAGGTAGATTGATCATGACTAGCAGATGACCCCTATTGATTTTCAGGTCACTAGGTCAAAGGTCAAGGTCACGGTGACCCGAAATAGTAAAATGGTTTCCGGATGATAATTCAAGAACCCTTATGCCTAGGATCATGAAACTTGATAGGTAGATTGATCATGACTAGCAGATGACCCCTATTGATTTTCAGGTCACTAGGTCAAAGGTCAAGGTCACAGTGACCCAAAATAGTAAAATGGTTTCCTGATGATAACTCAGGAAAGCTTATGGCTAGGATCATGAAACTTCATAGGTACATTGATCATGACTCGCAGATGACCCCTATTGATTTTCAGGTCACTAGGTCAAAGGTCAAGGTCACAGTGACAAAAAACATATTTACAAAATGGCTGTCACTACAACTTAGAGCCCATATGGGGGCATGCATGTTTTACAAACAGCCCTTGTTTATAATAAAAAACAATAATATTTACTTTTTCATTTTTAAAATGTTGCTTCCTTCATGTTACATTTTACTTTAATGTTGCTTAACTAGGTATCGCATTATTGCCGTCGCTGTCATGATTGTCGAGACAGTTACCACTGGAGTAAAGTATCGAAACAATTCCATCTTTGGTATGTGCGTAATAGCCACGTGCCATCATAAAATAAGGACCCAACTATACATAATCTTATCACAAAGCGGTAAAAACCAGTCTCAATGAAAGAACACTAGAGTAAATAGAATTGTTTCTCGTAAGCGACACTTCATTAATTTGTGGATCCTTATACTAGTTGTATGTATAGTTAGTGCATTGTGTTTATCAAGTTGTATATGTACTTCTTTTTTATAGATTACATACGTAAAATGTTTATAGATTCATGCATGATTTACAACTACAATCATTTGGAAATGCATATCGCGAGCCTCGTTCTGTAAACATTGCGTCTGAAACTGAAACTGAAACTGATTTATTTGATTAAACGCCTATTTTTATGCGTGCATATTCAATGGCGTTGTAAATGTAGATATAACATAAAATTTCATACAAGTTACGAGGTAAAAAGCTGACACCATATAAATATAGGTAATAACTAAAATCTGCTAAACACTTTAAAATAACCAAACTAAATAAATAAAACAAAACACTACTTAAATTAAGTTAAAATAAATAAGTACATAACTAAATAATGAATTAATGACTGAGTGCATTGATAGTGGGGCTTTAAACACACATTAAATGAGCACATTAAAAAGTTTATACAATTTAAAACAGTGTGTCAAACGTCATAAAATAAAATGTCTTCAGGTTTCTTTTGAACAAATCCAATGTATCTGACTGTCTGATAGCTAATGGAATAGTGTTCCAGATTCTTGGGCCAGCAGTCCGGAAAGCCCTATCGCTGAATGTTCGTCTTTTGTTTACAGGGACTGTGTAGCTCATCACGTTATTGTCGGCAGATCTCAGGTTCCGCTTCGGAAATTGGAGCGTTAATAGTTCCGTTAGATTAGCCGGCGCGTTTCCGCCGGAACAATTGTACATAAAGGTCAATAGTTTGAACTCTATTCGGGTTTTTACCGGTAACCAATGGAGATCGAACAATGCTTGCCTGGAACTATCGTATTTTTTCCGATTTAAAACTAGCTTTGCACACATATTTTGAATTCTCTGCATTTTATTAAGATCACACTGGGCAGCTCCATACAATAAGACGTTACAGTAATCTAGATGTGAAACAACTAATGATAAAACTAGAATCTCTGTGGCTTCACTTGTTAAATATTTTCGAATTCTTTTGATTATAAAATAATTAAGCATGGCTGTTCTACATTAACGCGTTATATGCTCCTTAAAATTAAGTGTTTCATCTAGAAAATCACCAAGATAGCGTATAAACTTTTGTTTTTGAATTGCATCATTATAATGACAACCGACTCATTCACACACTTGTCAAGTTGTTTCCGACTACCAAAAATTATAAATTCCGTTTTTGAGTAATTCATTTTGAGCTTATTCTCATTCATCCAGTTGTTAATGGTTATTGCGCAATCTTGAAGGTCTTGTATTGCTTTGCGTTTCATTGATGGTGTTGGAGTAAAGCGTATATTTGCAGCATGATCATCAGCGAATCCATACACAGAAATATGCGGCGGCATGACATCGAAGAGCGTTCCTGCGTATGTTAAATATAGCCAAGGCCCGAGACAGCTTCCTTGTGGTACAGAACACTGTAGGTGGCGTGGAGCTGACGTCGTTGACTCGATTTTGACACGATAACTTCGCGGTCGTATATACGAGTCTAACCAGTAATTGCGGTGGCACAGACGCCATATTGACTGTTTAGGACGTCCAGTAGAACGTTGTGGTCCACTGTGTCGAATGCAGCGCTTAAATCGATGGCTATCAAGGCGGTGACTTCCTGTTTCTCCATGCCATCCAGAAGGTCATCAAGTCGCAGCAGGGCTGACTCACATGAATGATGTCGCCGATATCCCGACTGGTTTTTCGGTAAAAGGTTATTACTATCGCTGTGGATATAAAGCCTGAAGAGTGCAGCTTTTTCAATAAATTTGGATAAAAATGAGAGATTGCTTACTGGTCTATAGTTCGAGGTTCAAATTCGAGACAAATTTTCTTGATCAAAGGTCGTACTATCGCTTGCTTCCATTTTAGCGGAAGACTCCTTGGTGTAATGAAAGATTCACCAACCTGGTCAGAAGAGGGAGCATGTCATTTAAATGTGATTTAAGAACATTTGTTGGTAAAACATCAAGCTCACAAGATTTAGTTTGCAATTGAGAAATAAGAGTTTTAACTTCGTCTTCAGACAGTTCCTGAAAAGTTTCAAACAATGGTGCATCTTTAATTTCTGCTTTGTATTCATCAAAATCTTTCAAAGATTCTCGATTCAATTTTATTTATAAAGTGATCAGCAAATGCTTCTGCAAGGTTGTTTTCTGGAATGTAATTTGGCATTTTATCTTCTATACTTTTGCCCGTCAATTCCGATACAAATTTGTACAGTATTTTCGAGTCTCCCTTGGAATTAATTATTTTTTGGCTCAAAGTGTTACCCTTTTTTTATTTATTTCGTTAGTGTAGTTATTTCGGGCTTCTTTAAATTGTTCATATAGGTGCGTCATGAAAGTTGCTCAACTTGGAAATGTGTTAATCGTTATTTAATCTGTTCCATTAGGTATTCATGGAAACTATACATTTGCACAAATCGTTTATGACGCGTTTTCAACTTATGAATAATCTAACTAGGGTAACGGAAAAAACCTCTTTAATAATATATCATTTATATAAACTAAATTGAATTTGTTTCTTTGCAAAAAATCTTTTCACATTTAAGTAGTGATGATTTGCCAGTATGTTTTACGAGAGCTGTTCGGGCTTCTAAAGCTGCGAACCAAAATCAAAAAAGGCAGGATTCATCGATTGACTTACAGCAAAATCTATAGTTAAAGAAACACTACCTCGACAACTTAAATCCGATGTTTATAATAATAAAATAACAACGATGTGCTATTCCGTCCTTTTTTTGCTTTTCCATCAGTTATTTTATATTGATTTTAAATCACACTTTTTAAAAATATTGTATCGAATGCTAACCACTTTCACCAAAAATACGATTTACGAAATCGAATGACTTGTCGGGGCGATTATACAAAATTGATTCCTAATAATGCATGACAAACACTCCGAATTAAGTTTTGGATTCGTTCGATCCTTAAAACTATTTAACTATTAAATATAAATCCTCTATGACAGAATTGTTGTCCCTAAAATCCAGAGAGTCTGGATAAAACTGTGTTTCGTCACAGAAATGACGTAATATGAGATACAGTACGTCATAAATTTCGTGATCAATTGAATGAAAATTAAAGTACGGAAAGCTGGTTCTGTAATAAATGTTACAGTTAACGGGTATTAAGTATTAAAAACGTTAATACCATCGTTGCTTGAGGGCCAGATGTGATAATCGGCCCTGGGGTGAATAATCGCCCTCAGGCCTTCGGCCTTTGGGGCGATTATTCACTCTCAAGCATCGAGGTATTAACCTCTAATAAATACATGTTAGACATGGATAATTGATACAAAGTTACATTTAAACTATAAAGACTTTTATTGCAGGAAGCTCCTGATCATTGGAGCGGAATGGGTTTCTGTGTCAGGGGTGTCACTTAGAGATTACAAATACTGGTTCAAAAGCAGCTGTGTTAAGTCTAAATATCAATTATTTTGAAATCTAAATTAAGAAGTACATCGATCGCGGTGACACTGTTTCCTGTTAACCGCCATGGGATGTAGTCATTCCGAGAATGTTACGTGATGAGAGTAACGGATACATCGATGTCGGTATCGGATAAGGCGTAATGCTCAGGACTTTGCTTTAATCATGACGTACTATACGAATGATCACACGCTGGCTGGTGTCCCTGGTGACTTCTGTCGGAGTGTTTTATGTAATTAAAGGTGCACCAGATGGAAAATTATTCCTTAACAAATTCGCCTGATTGTAAAAGTAGATGTTGAACGGATTAATTACAGCATATAAATGCCGATTGTTATCTCTAACACGTTAATGTTATATTATTTCAATCGTATATGAGTTGATTAATGTCAATTTGTAATAGTCATGTAGAGAACTGTAATTAATTGTTTAAACAACATGACGCATTAACCGTACTCTGTTAACTCCTATTTAAATAGCATAACAATGTCATTCCCATGGTCATATTGTAGTCACAGGTACGCTATAGTCACTACGGTAGTAATATTGTTGTTTACAAGAAAATAACGCATACAACATCACAGCGTAGCCTACCGGATATCATAAGACATATCTTGTAATCAAGTGAAATTTACTCTTATTAGTGAGTAATACAAAAACAAATGTGTATATTTTTATTGGTCAACCTATTTCCATGAACGTATTTATATATGACAGGTATGTGTTTCTTATTGACATTAACTTGCCCAACGCTATTTTAAATTTATTAAACAAATTAAATAAACTGGCCAAAAAAGGATCTCGCAACCGTTAAATTAATAAATACTTATACTTATACAACTTGATCTGACATATATATGCTGTTTTGAATCTATATTTATTATGCACGTGTACCTGCAACTTTGTTATTCTTGTAATTACGTGAAACAACTAATGTACTGCAATACGTGCACTGCAAAATTTAATCATTAACACTTAAACTCCGATGAAGTTTATTGGAGTCTTATTTGCAATTAATATTGCAATTAATGATGCATTAACTACTATTTTATTTATTGATAGTTATGATCACTCATCATTTACAATACTGCCATATTCAAGACGCGATTTATGTTACGATACGCATAGTCCCTGGAAGCAAATGTCCGCTCCCACTCAGTTCTAATTATACTCTGACACATCTGTTTCTTTCTCCCGAACAGACTGTGTAATTATTATTGTGAATGTATTCATTACAATTTGTATCCTGATAACTTTATTTGATGCGTGCCAAGTGTGAAAATAAAAGTAAAAGTAGAACTAAATTATTCATCAGCACGTCATTCACGGTGTTAATGCAACAAGCTGATTTTTATTGACTGTATGATACATTAAGTGAAAGACAATTTGCTTTCCAAGGTGTTAAGGTTTATCGATTTGATTATTGAACAAAATCTGTTTATTTAAAAAAAATTAATTGATCCAACCATACCTGTTGACAATATTAATCTTAAAATTTGTGTTATAAAGATGCTTTACTGGTAACAATGTTTTTCTATAATATAAAGAAAATGTTTCATAAATGTAAAGTGGGTTTTATGTTTTGAAAAACATTAAGTCTAATATTTAATGTGTGCAAGAAACACATTTTACAGGAGACATGTACAATGTAACCATGCTGAACAGGATTGTTAACTTGCTCTTAGCTATTCGAAATGACAATCTAGGGAAACTGCAAATAATATTAACAACAGCTTCGAATATAAAGTTCACAATACTGTCCACAAAGAAAATTGCATTTGTTCCATTGATGCCTATACCGAAACCGTAACACGTTTCACCATATTATGTAAAATAAGTGACAAATCTATGCTTATCGTGTAACAAAACTTGTCAATAAACAAAATAAAAATAAGATTTTATCAGATTGTCATACAATTCGTTTAAACCTATTTATTTTAGCTCGATTGCGTCGAAAGCCTAATGCTTATATAAACGCTCTCGAGTCCGTTTCCTGGGCCTAGAACCAGTCCTTGGTGTCTTTGGGTGATATCTAAATAGCGCTCCCAAGGTGGGGATTGAACCCGTGACCTCCCGGTCGCTAGGCGGACACCATATCCATAACAACACGGCAACCTAATGTTAATGCCATACAATTGGTACTTTGTTAAGACCTTAACCATAATTTAAACACAAGAAATCATTACATGTATCCCATGGGTTGACAAATTGAGACTTTGACCAATAAACTGGACACCGATTATCTTTGTCTTTTGTGCTGAAATAACGTTGTTTTTAAACCTTGTAATTGACAAAACGTTATATTTTAAAAATGGTATCGAAATCAGCTATGAATCAATTGCCCTACCTACATATTTTTTTCCCATGCGGCGAGGATGTTGCCAGGAAGGCCGTTTAACTCGTTACATGTTTATTATTTTTAATTAAATATTATCTTTTTAAAAAATGTAAAACCCCTAGATGTAAGGGAAGTAGAACATGCACGTGCACTATTTGCACATGATAATGCAACTGGTAGGAACATAACAATCTTTAAATGAAACAGCATAGTTCCAAATCCAAAGCGTCTACTATCTTTTATTAAGTACTCAATACCATGTGGAATGGGCATTGTTAACTAAAAGCATATGTTTAAACAAACGAATGATGATGTGTTGGTCTTAACACGATACGATTGAAGCCTTTATCCATTCTCTGAAACGAATGAAATGCACACATTTCATTTGGTAAATGTAAATTTTAGCAATCGTATTCATTTAAAATACATATTCTTAAATCAATATTAAATAATATTGGACATCCTTTTTGGAAATTTCTATTAATGGTAAAGATAATCTGGATCAGCCCATTTATTATTTGTAAAACCTTTCCATGGAAAACACGAGTATTTGATCCTGGGTTATGAAAGACTTACATATAAGTGACCTTTTCAATAATTACAGAGACTTCTTTACACTACATATATACAATTCCATGTAAAATAAACAAAACATACTTATTTTTTAAAATTGCTTTTAAATGTGTATTAATTTGTAAATGTTTCGAATTAAAATAATGAAGAAAGCTAAACAAATAATGCAATAAAACAACGGCATTTCATAAGTCTTTCATTAATAACTTATCTTATGCGTTCAATATCAAATCCAAATAATTTTATATTAAATAAAACTGAACATTTTTAAAGAATAAACAAAACAATGGTCAGGTAAATTAAATATTTTTATTACTTGAAATGTTTCAAATGATATTTTTCACTTTCTATTACTAATACACCATATACACTAAAAATCAACGAACATTTCGTAAATATTTCAAACAATAAAGTAAGCACAAAAACAATCAATGTTCCATATAGTGACAGCAAAAATTTAACGCAAGATTTGGTCTGGTAACATTGATTTAACAGTATACACATTGCTCTTTTCGTCTTTGGGGGACAATATATTCCACCCATGTTTTATACCAAGTTAGCGTTCGTGTGTGGTATGAGTAGATATCGTTGCGGGAAATAAAAATGGAATACATTCTACATAAAAACAAAAACGAGCATTTTGTTTTTCATTAAATCTATGTTACCACACCACATCTAGCGTTACAAGATTGGCTATTCCTATAAGGAACACTATTTGTTATAGAGTAAGATAAATACTCAAAATCGATAAATATTTTGCAAAAGATTTCGTAAAATAAAGTAAACCCAAATAAAATAAGTGTCACAAAGTACGTTTCTCTGTCTTCAACATTGCATTGACAATACTATTTACAAAAATATAAAAACCATTTATGCATCACTTGACTTGGAAATTAAGCTTTTATAATCAAAACTGATAATTATTTATAATATTGAATTTTAATCATTGTGCAGCAAATAGATAAAAGCTCTTGAACGATTTAAATGTGCCTTAAATTATCAGACATCGACTGATTTTGTGACGAAACATTTTTGTCTAAAGATTCCCATTCCGAATTTAATGTTATGGCATATTATGACCATGTGCAATAAAATGGTTCACCATAATGACCGTTATGCGATTGAAGGTTTAAATAATATCATTCAATTTATCGTGTCGGGCACATCTATTTCTAAAATGAAATTTATTTTGCCAATCATTTTAGGGAACATTCTGATACGATGATAAAACTTCTACGGCTTTTTGTCAAGGTATGCGTTTTTATAATGTGCCATTCATTTCAGGTAACGTACATTTTTAATAGTACTCAATATATGAATGGGAACATATTTTTTTCAAATAACATTATACCTTTACTTGTTAAGCTCCGCAAAATTAAGACCACTTTTACCAATTTAGTACAAGTATGATGGTTCGAGATAATCGTATGCAAAATGTCAAGATTAGAAAATATGAAACTCTCAAAGCTGTTGGAGCAAAGAAATTGTGTGACCATTTGTCTATTTACAATACAGGAAAATACATAAAACACAACACTGGCAATACAATATAAACGAAATTAAATTTGGGTCCTTCGCATTTGGAACATTATATGCAAAGCTTCGTGACCTTACATCGATTTTAAGCCCAGAACTTATCAACAATCGCTTCTTCTATGTCTTTTTTTATTAAAAAGCATCGAAAACTTTAAGCTGTTGTAAGCCCAACTTGACTATATAATCTTTCTGGAAAATACGTTAAATGTCACTTTATTTGATAAATACACATAATAAATTGAATTTAATGAACATTCATTTATTTGAAATTTCACCTTAGCAAATATTTAGTACTGACATAAAAAGACTTCAAATTAAGCGAGAAATATATACGAGTCATTATTTATGTTACAATAAAACGCATCTATTCTGTTTAGTTCGCTATTATACGGCCACACGTTTTTGTCATCACGAAGGAGCATCCATTATCTTTAAAAAATAAATTTCTATTATAGAAATGACACAGTAGGCTAAATTCAGTTCTGAATGGAACATGAGATTATTGGCAAAAATACTTCCCGTCAAAATGTTTTAAAGAAAACAAAAGCTCGCGCACTAGAGGGAAAATTAAACGTCAGACACATTTCTCAGAGGTATCATTCATTTACACACTATTATAAATCAAACATGTTTTTATTGTTATTCCGAAAAATATTAGCGTTTCATGATATCCTTTATTCTTTTGTTAATTTTCGGTAAGCGTCTTATTTTGTCGCAATGTTAAGGCTGTTAATCAACTATTTTGAACAATATGTTCGTGTTTATAACGCATCTTTGTTAATTCAATTTGTATTATGCGGACACGAGTTATATCCTTACGTTTGTTAGGATTATCCGTACATGGGAGTTGATTATTGAATTATGTTTTATATTTCATAGGCGTATCAAATGGGGGGCGGACGCGGCGTACGCCCCCCCCCCTTTAAATTGCCAAAGTAAAGTCAATTCGTACAATTCGTTTGATGTGTCACGCTTAACTAGATCTAAATCACCTATTTATAATCATTTTCTTCTTTGTCGTACACAACATTTCCCACTAATCACAGACAATTGCTAAATGTTTTAACTTTAGACACTCTGTCGCCCGGTTTTTCAAGTCGAACATTGCGATTTTGATGTATTCCTCTTTTTTCACATTGATTCTTTTTTCGCTACATTTTATAGCACCATAGGTGGATGCGCCAACACCAAAACGAGCGAAAATGCAGAAGAATTTGACTAGCTTTTATCACTAAAATCGTGGACTGCCTAGAGGCCCCCAGGACCCCCAGTAAATATTTTAATATCCCGCCCCCCAAAGCCACAAATCCTGGAGCCGCCCATGTATTTCAAATACTAAATTTTAATCATGAATATGACATAGGTGATCTGAGGACTTAAATATCTGTGGAAGTTTTAATTGTTTTTAAAGATTAAATATATTTGGAATTGCGATCGAAGCATTTTCGATAGCTATTTAAATGCATGTAAGTATTATGCTTTGGATGCGATTGAGCCAAAATAAATAGGTTTAAACTGAGCATCTGATCTCAAATAATGCATTATTTGTAACTTAATAATTTAATTTTAGGCAACGCAGTGTAAATGGACAATGTTGTAGCTAAAAAAACGTAGCTTGAAAAGTTAGTGATGGAAATGATGTTTGATATGTGGCGTCACTGTTTTTCCATAATTGTGCATTTGAACTTAATTTAGTATTACTTTTTTGGATTATTATCTGGTTAAATAAATTTGCATTTCAATTAAAGTGAATTTGAACACTTAAGGCGTCAACTAGTCAAAGCCCATGGTTCAATATATCACCTGTAGCTTTTAAATCTATACTGACTTTTGACACTAAAGAAGCGTTTCAAAACCGAAGCTTTCTTAATAATGACATAGCAAGGTATAGTGGATATTAATTTTGTATTAATCATTGATACTTTTGAAGACTTATTTTCCAAAAAAAGATGCATTGCATGTAACGTAATATGAAAATGCACAAGCTCACGAACTACTCAAACATCCGATACTTTTTAAGTATTCAAAGTGTACAATCCTATTAAATATAAACGTTAACAACATTTTATTAGGATTAGTCTGAGAGTGATTTAATTACTTGCTCTATGCTAACATGTCTTTAGGCCACGACTTTTATATTTCTTGGTTTACAAAACCGCCGACCCTAATTTTTGGAAAATGGGAAAAAAAATAAAATCGGAAAATCGTCTTTTTTTTACATATTTTATTCCCGACCGCACTGAAAAACGAGCGAAACGAGAAAAAAAACGATCCGGTTTGAGTACGGTTGCGAATAAAATCAAGTAAGTATACAATCAACGATTGGTTCACATATATTACAGAGATCGGGATATTTTTCAATGTGACACAGTATGTACCAGTCCTTTTATGGGCACTTCTCAAAATTTATTTAATTACAGACAATAGGAAAATCAGCGTCAGTAAAATGTCGACCGCATCAAAATTTATTTCCGAGTCTGTGACGCAACTATATTGTTTAACATGTTTATTATATTAAACATACCCGATATTATAGTAGATAAAAAAGAATTACCTTGCAATTTGATAATTAGTATAAATAATCCAATAAAACACTGCCATTATTTACGATATATGTGTTTAGGAATTTTGTAAACACGTCCGCCATAGTTTATAGGAACTGTACAGAAAGTTTGGAAATCGGAACAAATCGGTATATCTCGGAAAATCATTGATAAATGTATTTGTCGTTTTAATGCTTAGGGCCGAGTAATTTCGGCAAATCGGAACTCAACTTGCGTATTAAAAATACTAGCTCAATTAACCGTTAAACTCCGCCTCCGTTCTCTGCAAAAGATTCGAAGGCGGAGCTATGCACGTGCAATTATTAAATTGGAGGATTGCAATTGAGAAACAAACGCACGATTGGTTCGGCATGTTGATTGCTAGACAAAGGAAGCCAATTTTGTCGGCGCGAAATTTGTCGCTTTATTGCTTCAGACAGCAAGCGGCTTTCCTTTGATGACGTCAAACTGTCAATTCACACAGACTGCACATTTTCAGAAGACTTTAACTGGCTCCTTGTTTACAATTCCAGTAAAAACACTTGCTAACATTAAACTTTGGATTAAATTATCAAAATAAAGCAAAAGCCAAGTTGACAAATATGATTGTATTAATTCGCGTCTGTTTAAAAAAGACGTGTTGCGTTGTAAATCAACGAGTTTTCACGACAACAACAACTTTAACAAACATTACCGCGACGACGCGGGGATCGATCTACCTCGATTTTTTTCATGGACGATGTCATAAGTCCAATAAGAGCAAACACAAACTTTGTGTATGAGTAGTTTATCTTATATAAGATTTATGCAACGGGCATCGCATTGCGTAATGGTGCGCATCGAATTACGGAAATGAAGCGCAGTTTTTCGTTTTAATGGGAGAAGAACGCATGTCATTTAATGGAGTGTTTAAAATTGCCTGATGTTACAAAAGGTGCTTTTAGGTGACTCATTTCATTTGAAGATATAGATGTGTTTCATTGCATAATTAGATTTTTCGTCTCTGTGTTAAGGTTATAAAAGATATGATGTCTTTGTTCTGATGTTATTACTATTAACTTATTTTTCCAATGATGTTTTTTTTTTTTTTTTTTTTTTCGACCGCCCGATGGACCATTTTCAAAATAATTTTTGTAAACCAATAAAAAAAAAGTCGTGGCCTTATATGAAATATTAATTACGAATTATCTTATCGAACTTATTATCCAACAAATCATTATGAACATGAGTTCAAACCATATTCGCTTCTTTTTTTAAAGGTCCACTGTCAACAGATTTTGACTATAATGTGATTACTAAGATTAGTAATTTTCGAGGATTCCGGTATTATACGACGAGAAGCTTTAATATAGGTTTAAATCATAAAATATAACGCAGTTAATACACCATCACGCAGTACAATTATATCCGTGTGAAAGATGGTACTTTTGTTAAAGTATATATCGCTTTTGATAGTCCGAGTATTTTTGTAAACAAAAATGATGTTTGATCGAGGAAATTTGGGTTGTACAACGAATTACAGAGTAACAAGGCCAAACACAAAAAAAAGTTTATGTAAATCAAATTACGCTGTTTCAAAAATGACATATATTGCTCGAAAGGCCCGTTTCAATTGGTTTACATTACACAGCATATGTACACAAATAACATCCAGACGCCTTTAGCTTTATCAAAAACTTTCTCAGTCACCACATATAATAAATGATAAATGGTAAACATAAGGATGCAAGTAGAGAACATATAAGTAAACATCGACACAAACCAGTTTTTTATTCCTTTGTTTTAAACAGCTGCGGTGAAGAACTTACTATCAAACGCAAACGTGATTATTAAAATGTTTATTAAATTTATGAATTGTGTATTTTTCTAGATATTTATTCATTTTGCGTTTGTTTTATCCATCATCGCTGTTCAGGTTCCAACCCAAGCCACTGACCACTTTAGAATGTAGATATTTTAGCTGTAAACATCAACATAATGCTTTGCCAGACTTTTACATAGTAACAGAGATGTTCAATTATCTAATGTAGTTTAACACTAATGTGTTAAGCTATTTAAAAACGGTAAAACCTAAAAGTGTTGTTTTTGCAAATATTGAATAGGTACATGTCTATGGAAGCCATCAAAAATTTGCTTCTAATCATTATTTCATGCACATTATAGAAAAAAACACAACAACAACACTATAGCCGTGTAAAGTTCAGTCTTAAAAATACGTATATTGACGTACTGAAAAAACTGAAAAAATGTTGTATACTTTGCCTTTGTTTACCCGATGATTGATCGACCTTAAAGTTTATGATTATTACTTAGTGGGGATTATTTGGGTATAGACTGTGCTTCAGTTCTAAGTACACGCATTGACGTTATATTTTAAAGGGGCCTTTTCACGTGTTGGTTTATTGGAAAAAAAATTGTTTCAGATTCGCAAATGTTCGTTGTAGTTATGATATTTGTGAGGATACAGTAATACTTAACATTAACCATTTTCTAAAATATCCAATATATGCATCTTTTGACGATTTAAAAACCTGAAAATTATTAAGCGTTGCAACGCGAAACGATTGAATAATTTGGAGAGTTCTGTTGTTGTCGTGTTTTTTTTCAAATACTACGAGGATTTCTTATATAAAGTATAAAATACTCATTGTATGAGCACGGATGGCCGAGTGATCTAAGCGATAGACTTTTACATCAGGGCTCAGTCTTTCGAGCCCAGTTGAGGGTTACTTTCTTTAATATATATTTTTTAATGGATTTTTTTAGAACCAATGTTTACATTTATCAATATAACGCATTCTATGCCAAACTTCAATTCGTGCCAAAATCTGCTAAAAGGTCCCTTTAATTTTCAGTATTTATTTATTTGGATAGGTGCTCCAGAGTATTAAGTGCCCTACAATATATAAGCACATGTGCTTCAGACAAATTTTGGCAGTTGGAAAGTGCGTTGCAGTATGTGATAACAATTTATTATGGCATAGTCTCTATTGCACTATTGCATGATATTGATATTGCACAGCGCTTTCGCAATATCCAGATTTGTTGTTCCTGCTTTTCCGGAATAAATGAGGGTATCGTGTGATGAAATACAATACATCATACTTTGTAACCATGTAAAGTATTTCTTGACTATCCGAAAATTCGAATTATTACTATGTTATGTGAATATTATGTCAGTTAATTAATGATGTTTATTTGTTTAGTGTTTGAAAAAGCTTGTAGCAAACATTTGAAATCAATGCTTTCCAGAAATATTATTACCAAATTGTGATTACTTAAACTAATGATATATGGCATTGGTTAACTCTTTCTTGCGCAAAAGGCTTATATTATTTATTTTTTTAAAATATTATCTAAAAGATTGTATGACGTTCATCTCGATATGATATGTCTTTGTCCGTTAGTTGGGCAGGTAAAAATGTTTTTAATTGAATTTTGACACACGCACTGACAAATGTAGGTTAAAGAATTTAAATAAATAAAGAATCACAACAACACTATAACAGTTATATTATTTTAAATGCAGTATTTAGCTTCTCATCACGCCCATCAATTTCAGATTCACGGAAACAAAAATAATACAGTTCCTTTCGTACGCACGTGTGGTTAGAGTCATTTTAGTTAAGGTGTAAATATAATTCATGATTAGCATTCCCACTATATGGAAATCCTCCGGCTATGGATGTTATGGAACTCGCTTTTGCATGTTATTAATAAATTAAACGGCGATGGTAAGAATGTAAGTGCACCGGGAAATAATCAACCGTTTTCTTAATAAATCATATTCTTATTCAGACAATGGTCTTAAAACTAGTGTTCTAAATTCACCGTATGATATCAAAACAAAACTGTGTTGAAAAGTGCAAAGCAAACTGCATTCATACCATTCGCGTTCTGTTTGAGAAAGCAGACTTTCGATGCCATATCCTAGTGTTTTAATTAACAATGATATATTTCTAAGACAATAAAAATACAACAAATTTTCGTGCTTTCCGGAAAGCTTCACGATACAACATTTTTTTTCGGAAATGAATGTAACGCGTTATGAAATGTTGTCAATATGCAGGGGTTTATTGATTTGTGTTGGTATTTGCTTCATATCGCCTTGCGTCTAATTTAAGCAATAATGTTGTAATGATGCATATTAAACAATTAGGGTTTAAATGTATATGTACTTTAATATAACTGTTATATATAATAATCTCAATTTGAATTGCATCCTTTTAGGGTTGATGTATGTTTACAATTGAGTGTTATGTAGTAAATTCTGGTCTTAGTGTAAGTTTGTTTCCAAAAGATATTTTCTTACCCAGCAATTAATTGCAGAAAAATGAATTGGCTAAAATGTCCAAGTAATTACTCAAGTTCAATGTTAAAATAAATATCAACATTCTTTTATATTAAATATTGTTATTCATAACAAAATACTGACAAGAAATGGTTCTCTATCAAATTATCTTTAAACACGTACAACATTTATTTTCCGTTTTTACTATTAAAATTTGTATGAGTAAAAGTGATTACCACAGAATACAATTGTGGTAAAGTCCTTTGTCTCTTTATTGGTATTAACTGATTCATACCGTTGCAGTTTTTGTTGTATGTCTAAACTGATAAATATCATCCCAACTTTAGGTTCAAAACTCAAACGTTCGTGCTCTTCCGAATGGGGATGAGCGTATACACACATCACAATATAAAGAAGTGAAACTCCAGCTGCTGGAGCAGTATTGAATTCACAAGCCTTCGACGTTCAAGTTGTTTCACTCACTTTATTTGGCATAAATGGCCGTGTTAATATCGGTATTTAGATAAGTATATACCTGTTGCTCCTTATGTATGGACATAATATAGTTTCAGTGATAAGGAACATTATCCAAATATAATAATATAAAGCTCTTGTTTCTGATCTATTGGAAGAACAATTAATTTTATCATGAATTATGACTTGTATTATAGTAATCTTGCACAATCCGTGTCCAAGAAGTCCATCAATTTTAAATAATAAAAATAAATATTTTACCAACAAAAAAAACTACCTCTTTATAATAAAGGCCTAAGTTAGTATAATGACTTATAGTTATTATTTCATACGTTTTTCGTTTTACATTCCCATGGCATTGGACAGCAATAGTCTAATCTTCAATAAAAATTGCTTAGTTATTACTTTATGTTACGCTCTATGTTTTACCCCAAGGAAAGCAACATTGAGGAATCGTATTAATCAGTGACGGTAAAATTAGGAGTGTCTAAGATTAGCATATCCCAATTGCATTACACGAAATGCACAAAAAAGTCATCTCATTTAGATTGGGAAAATTATTTTACCATAAATATTAACAAAGATCTCCGGCAATAAAATGTGATATATCCATACGAACCATATAACCACATATTACAAAATCTTATAATAAGATCAATGATATTATAATTTATATTAATGTTTTTTGTAATATGTGGTAATATGATATGTTTTTGTTTTATTCATGTTATCGCATAATATTTGTCTCATGCGGTGTAATTTACGTTTCATTGTTTTGTTGCAGTTTTATGTACAGGAGCTCATAATTCAATCTTTTAAACAACTTGATGAACAATCAAAGTTTACAGATATTGGGGTACACATGTTTTGCACTAATATTCTTTATTTGTAAACATAGGGAAAATATGTTATGTACAACTCTTTGATTGTATTGTTGTTATGAATTAATAACTATTATGTTTATAATTAATAACTAACTTCAGGCCATGAATTATTCAGTGGGATTTATCTATTTCGTAAATAGTATGTTAAACTGAAAAGAAACTAAAGCACTTTTTTTATAATAGTATGAAGCATACAATTAGTGTCCTTAGAATACCAAATAGTGTATTCACGCGACACAAACGAAGGACTGTAACATGAATTTAATTTCAATGCTTAGGCACTTCTTTTGTGTTATTTTAGTACAAGTTTTTTAAATGATATAATGTCTTATCGATAAGTTTGAAAACAATGCAATTATACCTAATTCCTTTAGACAGTGCAATCACATTTCAAATGTAATAAATGTTAAAAGTAAGGTTTATCTACGAAAATTCCCACAAATATATTTTTTAAACTCTTGGAATTATAATTCTTTGTTTACCAAATGGTTAGTTTGGATTTATGAATAGTTTCGGCGCAACTGATAAGCTAGTAAATTCAAAGGAGCAACTTTGGTTAGGACGTACAATACCAGTTGTTAACAATCATACAATTAAATATTACAAAAAAACTAAGTTAAATTTTCTTTTATAAATTATACATTTGCCTGCCTATGACACAATATTCTTATCACCGCATAGAATGGGGAAAATTATTTAAAATCATTATCGGTTATATAATGTAAGATTTAGTTATTTTCATTACTTTATTTTAACAACGTTAGTTATTTAACAATTTTGTTACTTTTTGTCCTCAAAATGTTTCAAAGTTTAAGTTCAGACATTTAACTCTGGCCTCAAGCTACCAATTAGGTTATGCTAGAAAGTAGTATTGCTACAACCCACATTGCGATTACAAGAACGTGTTAAAAACTCACGCGCTGAAACTCACAAAATATTATTCCCCGGGATTGCTTGGTTCTTTCTACTGAAAGTAGGCTACTGAACCTTTCCGGTCCTGTATTTATCGATTGCATTCAGCAGCATAAGAGTTTTCGGAAAGTGTGAAACCAAACAATAGAACGATTGCATGGAAAACATTGTCAGACTATATGTATAACTTGTGGAAGCGAGAAATTCCATTGATAGGGGACCACAAGGAAGTATATGGTGCAGATCCTGCGTCAAGGCAGACGAAACGAGGAAAGCGAAAGCTTACCATATCTAGACTATGTCCCTTAGTCAAAACACCCTATTAGGGACTTGTAGGCAGCGTCGAAACGTCCGATTAATACCGCCCACATCTAAATATAGGGATTGTAGCAATATTCGATGATGTACCTTGCAATTGTTCATTTCAAATGTACTTCTATTCTCAGTTTTATATTAGGCATTTTATGTCAATACATTCACATTGACAATTATATAAATATCGTCGTTTAGTGTTTATGTCTCATGCTCTAATAATTTTCATTACTGGTAAACAAACTGCGATATCCACCTATAACTTATAGTGGGTTTAAGTGTACAAAACAAACACTCATACAATTCTACAGATGAATAATCAGCAATACCTTAATACTGTCGATATATTTATAATAAAAGATCCTCCTTTATGATCAACAATAAATTAGGATCGTAAAGCTTTGAAAGTTTAACAAATGGTTGTATGGTGGAATGGTGGAATAAATACTAGCATATATAAATCAACCAAACTTTTCGCATCCAAATATCCTTTGTTAACGATGCTAAATATCTCCTACTATTCTGAGCACTACACATATACTTGAAATATAATTTATGCACTTTAAAGGAAAAATACATGTTAGGAGACGCTGCTGAAGAAACAATCAGGTATACGTGGCAAAGTTGAACACACTAAGTTCGTTATTGGCAACCACTTAATGCATAACGCTGTCATGTATATACATTTCAAATAAAATAGAATAGTTATTCCCACTTCTGTAAAGTAAGATATGTAATACACAACGTAAAGCTGATGTCAACGGGTGTAACTAATTTTTCTGATTGAGAGATTGGATATGCATTCATCATTAAGTTTTATGGCTCGGACATGCCAATTTCAGTGTCTACAAATACGAATATGCGTGGAATTACACGTGTCAATGACGCGGTACGGTCGAATTGGTATGTAAGAAGTTTTTTTGATGTCCGGATTAAATAACATTTAAATACCCATTCATCTCATAATATAATTTTTCATGAGAGAGTACAAAAACGGGCAGTAAAAATCACAGATTAAGAAATATAATTCCATTCTCATAAAATCACTGGAACACTTATTTTAAACTCTGGGATTTCGAAGTAAAATAAAAATATCTATATAAACATTGCGATATCACAAAATACTGATTGCACAATTATGCGTAAAAAACACTGATTTCTAAATTCATTCGACGTTGATATGATTCGTTTTACGTTAGCATGTGCATATATGTCCATTTAAGATCATGTTGTCGCATGTGAACGTTGAAATCGTCAAAGCAACTAAAAAAAATTCCTCCATATCGGAGATACATTAATACGATCGGCTTTCTCATAACAAGGAACATACACATGTTTAGTCAGTTACCGGGCTAAGATGGCAAGGAGAATATGGAGAGGCCAAGAACGGTGTTGCCTTTTTAACACTACCACGTTGACAACGGCACTGTGGCCTGAAAATAAACAATTACCGGAACACGTCCTTACTTTTGCCGACTCTTCATATTCAATTTCTGTTGAATGACTTCACGTGCTGGAGTAGTTAATTGATTTAATTGCAAGCCAGTTATTTTACATATAGAAGTGAGTTAATTAGTACAGTGTTCAGAAATAGCTCGATATAATCGTATGAAGCGCATGGAGAAACATGTTTACAAAATCAGTGTTGTCGTAATTACCTGACTAAACATCAATTTAAGTTCCGTAGATCCACTCAGTTTTACAACGATATTCTGCAATTAACCTTAATAACGGACAACACACTTTGATGTTCTACACAATTAACGAACGTATATATTCCTTATTCATAAGGTACACTATTTTATTGATACGGGCACAGAACAAAGCGTTATTCAATGAACAGAGACGAAATGTTGCATGATTATCACCAATACAAAGAGAATAATATTGAAAACGGTACTTGGTCCAATATAGTTTCAGTGATAAGGAACATTATCCAAATATAATAATATAAAGCTCTTGTTTCTGATCTATTGGAAGAACAATGAATTTTATCATGAATTATGACTTGTATTATAGTAATCTTGCACAATCCGTGTCCAAGAAGTCCATCAATTTTAAATAATAAAAATAAATATTTTACCAACAAAAAAAACTACCTCTTTATAATAAAAGCCTAAATTAGTATAATGACTATAATGGTACGGATTTTTATTTACAGCGATACACACAGACGAATATTTAACATGGCACTTGATCCAATTTATTGGATATTCATTTACAGCTAGCTTGTAACGAACGTTTTGTAGGACGCATTATGCCCTTTGTATTCCAATTTATAATTCTCGTTGAGCACCCCATCCCAAGGTGCCTGAACCACGTGACTTTTTCGGCTATGTGTGGGACAATCGGATGTAAACAAAACGTCGCTTCAGGTAACGTTTTTGATAATTTCTTCATTATTTCAAAACCATTTTCAAAAAAACAAAGACGAGTGCCCGGTCATTGTAAAAAGACACAACTTTGTTAAGTTTGCGCAAAATTAATTAAGTATTTTTTCCAAAAAGTGCAACCGCGTGTTTGAAAACACATGAAGTGAAATGCTATGTGTGGTATATTTTTTGTTCAATCAACAAAAACATTGATTATAATATTGTCGAGGGTTTAAAAAATAGGGCGGACATCGTTATTCTTCATAGATAAGCTACTTACATTGTATGTTTGCGCAAATTCATCTAATTCGGAGTGTGTGAATTTGCCCGTCAGTTCGGCATTTAATCTGAACACAGTTTTGTAAGAATCTAGAACATATACTTTAGTCTGTTTTGAAAATATATCAAATTAACCAAATGTTACATTATGGAATACTGAAGAAATCGTGTAATGATTAAACAATTTATGTTAAACTGAACATAATTCTTATATAAAAGCATACATGTTATGTTGAAATATGATATTTCTTTGTTTTACTTATTGCCTTTAAATAAATATAATGATTGATATTTCTGCCTGATTATTGAATTTGGTCCATTTTTTAATGAATTACAAAGAAAATAAGAGCACATGCTTTAAAATGGGTTTTACTTCTATTGTTTTTCAAACTTGAAAAGGATTAGTCGAAAGATCTGTTACGCTTTTAAGGTTCGAAGCTGTGTAAGAACTACATGAACACCATCAAACCACACGGAAGGTGATATGCGGCAAGTTAATTATCAAAACCACAGTTACAGAGACAGCGACCCAGCTCCATTCTGTGATGTTTATGGAAAGCAATTTCAACTAACTATGCAAACATACCATTTAACATGTATTATTGCATAAGCAAAACAAAGTGTGTGTATTGATATGTGTGTATATTTATGGGTTTTATATCTATGTTAGTACTAAAATTGATTAGTTGAATATAAAATCTGATTATGTGTGTTCATAAAACAGGTGTTTCATAACAAATAGCAATTTAAATCCAATGATGCTTGTTTGTGGTCTATTCCAATATAATCTCCATATGAACATCTTCGAATCCAATAATGCTTGTTTGTGGTCTATTCCAATATCATCTCCATATGAATATCTTCAGTATATCAAAATAACACGTCATTAATAATAACATTACTTTATAATTAGCATGCACATGTAACAATAGAAATTAAAGCACCAAATACATAAAGAAGTACATTAGTATTCACAAAGAAATTGTAATCAGTAAATTTATGAATTTGCAAAATCTTGCTATTCAAACATATGAATACTCCAATTAAGTCATAACAAATGATCATAGCCAAAACGTCTTGACTTGTGGGGGTTATTATACCAACAAACATATTGAATTGCATCAATACTTCATTTACTCACATTCAAATGAAATCTGAATAACTGAAAATAGCTTGAGATGTTTAATGAAAATACTCATTCGCCCCGGCCATGAAAGGGCGCTGCAAGATCTTGTTACCACTGCACCAAGTAATAAACATTAAATCATATAATGTTGTTCAATTTGTTGAAATGTCAATTTTTTATGTAATGTATTCTTTGATTGTTTTCTTTCTCTGGAATACTTGCACCATCTGGTAATAAGAACAAAAAGTCATTTAAACTTTGGAACATTTAGTATACATGTTTGTATATGACAAGTTCATTGATCAAGATATCAGTACGTCTCTTGAAGGTGCTTCCAAAAATACTTTAATCTCCCTTAAAAGAACAAAATACAAATGAAATAAACTGTTAAACTTAAAAAAAAATAGCATGCGTGATATATCAGATAGCTCAATAGGATTTAGATACGAATACATGATTTTCCAGAAAAAAATGTTATTGATCCTAGTGTCTTTTTGATTAAACATGCTGTATGATCTCTTTATGCTTATTTAATTACTATCGTTACAGTAAAAAATGCCTACACATTCCTGCTTAAAAACACACAACTAACACGTTTTGTAGTTTTGTTGCAATAATATTCCCATGACATCTTGCACAAACAATCCTTACCATTTTGTGTATTAAACAAGTGCATTAGTTGGCAGTAACAATTCACTGAAAATTCAACATTTTGTAACAATCAATTTTATAGAAACAAACAAGAAGAGGTTTGCCCAACGGAACTATTTTCCTGTCCGTGCGTGGGTGGCTTTATGTTAGGAGATCCCCGACCGAGTTTTGACCTCTCTGCCACACTGTTCGCAAACAAATGGCATTCTAAAAGTAAACAAAATATAAATATAAGTTATCGACAATCATAATAATTTTGAGTAACATGAACGTCGTGATTATCATATTTAAGGCGCGCAAAACACTACCAATAATGTTTATTGACCAACTTTTGTTATTCAGACAGACTTTAAATATTATTGACGTTAATGTCAATCTTTCGATTCTCTAGTTTAGTTTGTATACCACATATAGCATTAGAAAATTTGTCCCACACATATCATCATTACATTTTCATACACACACTCCGAATCAGATGTATTTGCGCAAACATACAATGTATGTAGCTTCTCTATGAAGAATTACAATGTCCGCCCTATTTTTTAAACCCTCGACAACATTGTAATCAACGTATTTGTTGGTCTAATAAAAAATATGCCACACATAGCATTTCACTTCGTGTGTTTTCAAGCACGCGGTTGCACTTTTTGGAAAAAATACTTAATTAATTTAGCGCAAACTTTCCAAAGTTGTGTCTTTTTACAATGACCGGGAACTCGTCTTTGTTTTTTTTTGAAAATGGTTTTGAAATAATGAAGAAATTATCAAAAAAGTTACCTGAAGCGACGTTTTGTTTACATCCGATTGTCCCACACATAGCCGAAAAAGTCACGTGGTTCAGGCACCTTGCATCCACTGATTTTACTGTGCAGTGCTTTTAAACATGGTGTGCGCTGGGGCGGAATGGTGCGTATGAACCATATTGATAATGTAAGTTTTCTAGATTTTTTGTTCAACACACCAGTCTGTTTAAATTTCTTTATATGGTATATCAAACAGTGTTAGTATTTGTTTTTACCACATAATACCAAATCAATATTTGAACTTTTTTATTTCTTACTGAGTGTGCATTGTTCGAATGTTTCAACGGGAAATAAAACAATTGGATCCCACAATAAGTGGTTCTCAGCCACCTGCTCGCTGCAAACAACAACAACAACAACAAAAACAACATTTATTAGCTCTTAAGCATACAATTGCTTTTAGCCAAATGCATTATACAATTATAAATAATACACAAGTGTTACGACATGGATGATAATTATTATGAAATTAGGTAATAATTATAAAAATTATGTAGTGGAGGAAGTTAACAAATATTTTACTGATTCATAACATAGGATATGTTCTTCTAACATCGATAATGGAAGTTGTTAATAAAATAATGAGACAAAGAGTACATTTTTCTACATAATTAGTATCATTTTAACATTCATATTGATTTTTACTCATCAAAGTATGGGAAAAATAGTATACATAGATACATTAATTTGTTTCTAAATTGTTCCGTAAACAATTCGCATTATATATGTATTTTGAAATATTAATTATTTCTTTTTTATTTTGTGTTTTCATTAATAAATCAAACTTATTTAATGTTGGCCATCTTTGATAATATGCCTTTAAATAAGTTTTTCTAATATCTTTGTATATTGGACATATTAATAAGAAATGGTATTCACTTTTTACGACATTAAGATTAACAAATTTACATTTTTTGTTATCCCGAGGAATATTGTGGTATCGACCTCGTTCTATTTCTAGTCTATGTGATGATAGGCGTAATTGAGTTAGTGCTATTTAAAAAAAAATTGTTGTGATGATATCCAGATATTGTTCTGTATTAAACGAGTCCTTGATGCGGCAATATGTATTAAGTCTTGATGAATTATTGATCTCACTGTACCAGTATTGCTTGTAATGATCGAATAATCGCTGTTTAATTAGATTAAATATGTAGGTTTGTTCAGATTTTTCTGTCAGGGTTTCTTGTTCAGTCCATACAAAAGTTAAACCTAGCTGCTCTAGTGTTGATTTGATTTGATAAGTCCAATTTCTTTTGTTGTATGTTTTGTTCTGTGTCATTGAATAGTGATTCATGTATTATTTTTATGCGACTATCATTTTTACATGATATTATTTTAAAACAATATTTAAAGATGTGTAATTTACGCATCACAGATAAGGTGTATCGTCCTAATTCGCCATACAGTGCTGACAGATTTGTTGATTTGTTGACACATAGAAATATTCTTTAAAATTGTGCATGCATTATTTCTAATTCTTTTCCTGAATCTTGTCCCCAGATTTCAGCAGAATAGTGAAGAACGGGGGTTACTAATTTATCAAAACGATTTAATTTTTCTTTTGTTGGGAATTCATATTGGTTAAAAACAGAGCGAAATCGATAAAGCGCTCTGTTACCATGTTCTGATATTGATTTTATTGTTTTATACCAGTTTCCGTTTTTGAATAAAGTTACACCTTAATATTTGAATGATGTGACGATTTTTAACGGCTCACCATATAACGTAAAGTTAAAACTTGTATGTCGGTTATTTTTTTCGAACATAACAACTTTTGTTTTACTTGTATTGATTTTCAGTTTGTATTTAATTGCAATAGTTTTCAACGTCATTTAACATAAGTTGGGTTGATGTTGGCGAAGTTGAAAATAGGATTTGATCATCGACATAAGATAATAAAAAGAATTTAATACCGTTGATCGTTATGATTCCTTAAATATCAGAGTCAATATTTTCAATAATGTCATTAACGAACATCATGGACAGGATGCTTGAGCATGGGTCGCCTTGTTTCATACCAGCGTGTGAATTGATGTATTCTGATGTTTGATTGTTTAACCTGACGGCTGATTTCACTGATGAATACATAGCTTTGAGTGCGGAAACCATTTTAGAGCTTATTCGTTCGGTGAGTAATTTTGCCATAATAGTGATCGATTTATACTGTCATAACATTTAGCATAATCAATAAAAATGCAATATAATTTATTACCAGAGTTTAGAACTTTGTTAATTATACTGTTTAGTATAAAGACACAGTCGACTGTGCTCTTTCACTTTTGGAAACCAAATTGACAGTAAAATATAATTTTATTTTCATCACACCATTTTGTTAGTCTGTTCAACAGTACTTGGGAATATATCTTTGATACAATATTATTTAATTTTATTCCGCGATAATTTTTCGCATCGCTCGGATACCGCCTTAAAATATTGGTGTGATGTAACCCATTCCCCATCTTTCGTGATATTGTGCAGTATCAAGAATGTTATTAAATATAGCTGTTAGGTACGGTTTTATAGAATTGTATGCTGTTTTAATTATTTCAGCTGAAATTTTATCAGGTCCACTTGATTTGCCGTTGTTTTGCTTGAAATCTGCTTGATATGTTTCTGACTCTGTAATTGGCGAATCGAGCTGTTCAGTCTCGGTTTGTGGTGTGTTTAAATTTTGTTCATTTATATAAAATTCTGTATTATCGCATGCATCGTTTCCGATTAAGTTATTAAAATGATTGAACATTTCGTTAATATTTGTATCCTCTGCATTTTTATTATTAGGTTTATAACATTTTTAAGTGTTTTCCAAAACATTTTTGGTTGTGTTTTTGCAATTTTATTTAACCGAGTGTTTCATTCATCTTATATCTATATATTGCTTTTCTACGAATAGTGTTATATTGTGTTCTATTATATACAAATAGGTGTCTATTTGGGTTAGATTTATTTATATTTACATTATTTTTTGCGTTACGGAAGTTGCATTTTGCAGTTTTACAAGAATTATCAAACCATTCTGGCGCTTTTGGATGTGATTGTTTATTGTTATTAATTGTAAATACTTTTCCAAATATCTGAACGCTACTTTCGTGTAAATATTTGCGTTAGAGTGTTAATTTGATTATTAACATTAATTTCAGGAAAAATTGTATTTAATGCATGCATTTTTCATCTATTAACAAACTTTATTCTTGTGACTTATCATTATCAAATATTACTTTTAATTCTTGTTGTTTTGTTTCCTTTTTATTACCTTGTAAGTTAATATTGTTTACTGTTTGAAAGCTAAAATAAAGTGCAGCATGCTCAGAGAATTCGCTCAAACCAAGTATTTCAAATTCATGAATGACATTCCCGAGGAAAATGTCGTGGTGTGTTAGTAAATAATCGGTTACGCTAAGACCACGTGGTGAGGTGAAGGTGTAATTACCTGTTCTATCTCCGGGCATACGACCGTTAATTATGATATGGTTGGTTGATATGCATAGAGAGATTAATGATCGGCCTTGACAGTCAGTTGTATGATCTTCATTCATTCGTTTCGGAATGTGTCCTAAATTTGGTTCATTTGAATTTGTATTAACGTTGCAAGTTTCATCCAAATGTCTATTGTATTCTAATATATCGGATAATAAGCCAGTTCTAGAATTTAAATCTCCTACAATAAAAGTATATCCTAAGGTACAATATTGTTCCATATTATTCTCTATTTCTTCGAAAAAATCAAAATCGACATCTCTTAAGACTTTCGAATTGGGTGGTGGAATGTAAATACAACAAATAAAAACATTTGTATCAAAATTTAACAGTTTTCTTTCTATTTTTAACCATATTATGCCAAAATCATTTACTTTTACAATTGATATTTTATCTTAAATGAGGTTTTAAAATAAACAGAAATACCTCCGGCTTGTCGGCCTTTTTTAACTCCATAAAATTTATATCCATTAATATGTGTGCTTTCAAATTTATGAATTTTTAGATTTTGCACTCTTTTTTTTATTGGTCCAGGTTTCACTTAACAAAATGATATCATATTGATTAATGTATTCTAAAAAGTCAATATCCTTTGATTTTCGCATCAGTCCATTTATATTCCACGAAATAATTTTTAACTTTCCATTGTCCTAATTGTTTAGTTCATGATAGCCACCGTTTTGTCCTTTCACTACAAGTCTTGATCCTGCCCATTTGGTTGTTCTGACTGCATTTCGTTCCCGGTGTGTTATTTATTTCGTCGCTTTTCCAGGTAGCCTTCGTCTGCTGTATCCCAACGCCTTGGTGTAGTGCCCTTAAATCTGTATTCTTTTCAATTGAGGCTTTGCGAACGAGTTCCTGGTCGGAATAATGATGGAACTTCGCCACTATTGGTCTCGTTTTTCCCGGTGTTTCCTTGCCTATTCGATGGACCCTATCGAGTTCGATGGTTTTTTTCGATATGTAATACATCTTGAATTAGTGTCTTGATTAGCTCCTCGCAATTTTCTTGCTTACTATGTGATTCTTCAATGCCATGAAAGAGCGTATTCTCTCGTAGACTATGGAAGTCCAGATTGTCGTTGGCATCTTCAATTTGCGTTAATTTTGTCTGGAAGCTTTTGATGCATTTTTCGATCTTGTTTGATTTTTCGTTAAACATTTTGATTTGATCCTCTGATTTTATGTTTATGTTTTGTTTCTTCGAATTGCTCATTGATGAATTTGCAACTGGCTTCCATGCATTTAACTTGTAATTCCAATTGTTCCACTTTTTGCGTTATTTTGTTTACTGAGTCTTCAATTCTTTTAATTTTCGCTACTTGTTGTTTTATGTTTTTGATTTCCTCTATCTAGCTCGTTGCCCAAGGTGTCGGGTTCATGTTGTTTTGATACAATTGGTCGGCGCCTACGAATTGGTAAAATGGTGGAGAAGAGACTCCGAACTGAACCAAAATATGATGTTCCAGCGTTATAATTCATTGTCCAAAGGCGTCTGTTGTATAATTATTGAAATCGAAAGCCGTTTGTGTTGTGGTCAATTTTAATGGTTGCGATTCCTTGCTTACATTGTTCGTGCTACATGTACTTTGAGAAGTGTTGACATCTTATGTGGTTTTGCCGGCTTTTTCATGCGAGAATCCCGTGCTAATTTTGGCGGGCTTAATTGGAGATATTGTTTTTCTTTTTCTGCTTGATTTAGTACTTCTGTTAATGTAAGTTCCTTAATTTTTCTTTGGTGACATCTAGATTATTTCACTGGCAACATTTTAGTCCAAACATTATTCTGATATTCTCGTTAAATCCGTATTATTTCACAACATTTCTGGAGAGTAAAAATCCATGTGTGTACACCTGTTTGACGTCACAACCATCCCCAACAATATGTTTTCAACCAAATGTAAATTAATAATGCATCTGGAATGTATTTATTTAAATTGAATTCTTTACCGTTTCAGATGTAAACATAAATTCTGATTGTATATAGAAGTGTACCTCATTATCTATTAAACACAAACCAGCCTCAGCTTGGTTACGTTCAACGTACCATAATGGTCGCCGTGGTGTAGTCGCTTCAGTGTCTGCCTAGCGATCGGGAGGGCAAGGGTTCGATTCCCACGGTGCTTTAGATCCCCCCAAAGACACACAAATACTGGTTCTACGCCTAAGACTCATTGACTAGTCAAATTGCGTCGATGCTTGAGAGGAGCCCTGCAATTAATGGGAAGAAGAACTAATTTGTGGGGGAAATACATTCCCATTTAATGGAATATTCATGACCTATGTGTTTTCACATGATAAGTAGACATACTGAATGTGAATCAGTGTTTTAAACATACACATAAGATTGCCATCATAGACGCCACCAAGATTCATATAAACAAGCATGGCCAACAACAAACACATACGCAACAGATTCCACCTGTCTATCTACATTTTTTTAAGTTGATACCTAATGCCAGTTGTTTAATAACGTTTTGATTTCGTGTTTTATGATGCACAAATTTCGATTTAGGTTTTTGTTTTGACATTTTAAGCACATATCACCGAGAACTGAGTGTCGGCTTATCTTCGATATGTTTCTTTCAATATAAAATATGCTCTAACACATTATTAGTGTTGAAATGTCGCACTTTATCGGCAGGTAAATTTCTTTAATTGGGATAATACAACGTCACTTTTTGCTGCGTTGTGGCATTGCAAAACGTAATTTCTTGCAAAATATCAAGAGTTGTTCAAACATTTGATCTTGTGTTTTTAGTAATAGAATAACCGTTTTATATTACGCAAATGGTAAAACTTATTATTTGTTAAAGTAACAGTCATCGCTGAGGTCTTCACGACTTTGTACATTATGTGCAGACTTGATCCCGTGACCATTTAGGGAAAAACATAATTTTAAGTAGGTAAAATTATCCTCGGCTGCCAGGGTTTTCGCCAAAGAAATAATTTTGATCCAAATAAACCAGTGCACGGTGGCCAATTAGACCTTAATTGCACTGGTAGCTATTTTAAAGACAATACTTGTCTGGTTGCCCTTAAAAGGACTAGATCACACCGCAATGGGAGTGCTAACAATAAACAATAGAAGAACATGTACTTAACCCCTAAATGAGTCATTTGCAACTGAGCTATGATTAAGTTTTTTATGACGGTGTACTATGTGCATAGAAAAAATAAACAACCGTGCAACAACTTGAACGGAGATGAGTGCCTAAGGGCCATCATTGCCCTCTTGTTTATCACACCAATCTTTTTTCAATCTGAATAATTTTAATATGCTTATGCTGTTGTTATATAATAGCTAATTCGATGGTTAATTAATGGCTACGCATAAAAAAAACATATCTTCAGAAACAGTTCTGTTTAAGATATGTATAGGATATTGAAAAATCTCCTGTATACGAAACGTATTTAGATTTACTGCCCAAAAGTTTGCGTACATAGCTTGTGAAACTAAGGGCTTCTGCCCACCCTTTTAGAATTCAAACTGGAAGATACATACGTAACCATATTCTTCGTAGTGAACGATACTGTCAATGTTGAGATCAAAGGGACATCGAAGACGAATTCCACTTAATATGTAAATGTCCATTTTTCCGTCAAATAAGGCAAACATTTATAAAAACTGTTTACTATGTGAATCCATCAGTTTAAGGTTCCATACTTTATTGAACTCAACTTGTAAAATTGAAATTATAAATGTATGTAAATATATGATGGAGGCTCTATCCGTAAGATATTATAGCACAAATAATATTGTGAACGAAGACTCAATATTTCCTTACTGCCATTGAAATGATATTGTACAATTGTAATAAAAAAACGTTCTACTTTGCTAAGTACTTTGTCTCAAATTGTTAGATTACATTTTATATAACCCCTACGATGTAATATACAGGCACATGACACTATTTTGTATTATATTTCATGTATTTAGTACATTTAGTACATTTGTATATGCCTTAATAAACTTTCTGTTCTGTTCTTCGGAAAAACACGAACCTCTGACTTGAACTGTGCGATTATGTTTTTATTAAGAGCAAACTTCAATAAATAAATTAAACACAAGTCAATACTATAATAGATATTTACTTTATAACCCTCCTCTACTCTTTGTACAAATAATTATAATAAAAATATATAATTGTAGCTTCGACTCTGATACATGTTTTTTATAATGGAGCTAAACGTAGAGAGGTTACGGACAGACAGTTCTGTGTATTTCAGTTATTTTACAAACGTATGTACCCGTGTTGCTTTGATGTAAAGTTAGACTTACTTAACCTTGACTCTTTTAAAATTATCTAGTTAACTACTGATTCTAAATACTCAAATACTATTGTCTTAACCTCAATTACATTCGCGGGATAGCTGTAAAATGCCGGATATGTCGATAAAATGACAAGAACTTTACATTGATCGACGACAATTTCAGTGCATTCCAATACACGATATTCCAATATCGATGGTACTAAAATGAATTAACTATCTTGTAATAATTATGTTGTTTGTGGAGCTTTGATGGTTATTTTCTGAATCTGAAGTAATATTTGTCATTATCGCTAAATCGGTAGGTCCTTATGAGATACGAAAAGTGTATTATTGTATTTTTAACACGAAGTTGATTATATAAGGACTTCATTTTAAAAGCATAACACAATTAAAAAGAATTTCAAGCATGAGTGCGTCTTGAAATTTATACTTCTATTATTATATTGATTACTATTACATTAATATTTATCCATCTGATTCAACGTGTTTTTACTCGATCGAAGAAAACTAGTGGACTGTAAGCAGTGTTATTAGATTCTGTACTTTAGTGTTATTTTTCCTGTAAATGAAGCTGAATATTGCAATAATTTCTTTTGAAACGTCACACTCTTACATTACGTAAGACATAAACGGACAATTTGAACAGCTGTTATATCTGATATACTTCAATACTGCGAACAATGCTAGAATATTGAGAGCATTGATATTCAGACAGGACAGTACGATGTTATGTCTATAAATAAATTTACATATTTTCAATTCGTGATTACAACATTGCTGAAACGTATTTAGATTAAAAATAGTTTTAGAATATGATTCCAATTGTGCCGTGAATCTTGCTAACTGAATTAAAATTTAATGTTTAATCGCAATGCCAATACGGGTTGGTGAAAACAATTTTTGACATCAATGTGAGCGATTGTCATGAAATCTAAATCTTTGTGCAATAAAACACGTGTTGCAAAGTAATTGTTCGCTCAGGCAAAACAAGTCCAGAAAACAGCTTTTACATTAAAAAAAAAATAATATCATGTTTAGCTATCAATGTTTTAATTATTGATATCGTTCATGACTTATAACGGTTTACTTCATGCAGTTTATCCAAAGTAATATTTTATTCTCACAATCTAACATATGATTAGAAGCAAAAGACAGGCTTGCACAACATACAAATGGAACAGCTCGTTGGTTGACATTAACAATGTTGTGATAAATAAAGACAACAAACACTAGATCCCAAAATACTTTGTATTGCATAACATGCCATTAGTTTAGTTTTTATACTCTCCTCCCACTCTTCTTGTCATCTGGTTACAGACACACACGCCTTTATAATGTGATAAAATCGAATGACCGTACTGACAATACATAAAACGCGTACATTAATGCTATTTTCACTCATTCTACGGTTTCATCAAAATGATTTAGCCCTCGTGTTTGAGCCTTGCTGTCAACAGATTTCGAATTTAGTGGTCATACCAGAATATGAAATGAACGTTCTTACCAAGATAATTAGATTAGTATTTTTCCCATAGGCTTAAATGATGTATTACAGTGGGCATAATGGCAGTATCATGTCCGTATAATAACATTAAAGTCACCAGATGTGCTTCTTTTCACATGAATGGTATAAAAATAAAAAGGTTATATGACTAACAACGTCTGATCATATTTGTTAATCTGGTATCAGATTTCCTATCGCGTTGACAGTTATTCATAAGATAGCAAGAGCGTTCAACAACAATCGTAAGGTTATCATAAAACGCTCATATGCTTTTGGATAAAATCAGCTCACATTTTTGATAAACAAATTAAATATAAGTCAGTGTGGACTTAAAACATTTTATAACCTGAGTTGATTTCTGATTGATGTCATACAAGTCAACTTTTGTCAATAAAAACACTATCTACTTTGTTTATGTCACTAAGTGCTAAAGTGAATGAAGTTAACAACTGTGTTGCTGTAAAACATATGAAAAAATAACTACACAAGTTAAGTGTGCATGATGTCAACGAAAATAAATCTTATTTCAAGAAGATCATGCTTTTGAAGTGTGTATATAATGGTTGCACCTTTTGCAAATTAGCATTAAATCACTTGTTTTAAATGCATCATGACTTCTATTGCTAGTTTAACATATTTTTCCTATATAACAATGTTTTGAATCGTTGAACATTCCACAATGGAGAGTGTTTGCAAAGTTTCAATTGCCGGGGAAAACCAACCGCTTTCTATACCTAAAGAAGTTTCAATGATATTGAAAGGCAGTATAACAGTAAAACACGAATGCATGCATCATTTTTGACACTACACGCCGTGAACTAAAACATATATTCGTGAGAAAGTTGTTTTCATTGTATTAGTTAGCTGAGACCGCTTACTGAATATTATATCCTTAAACAATTGTTATACATATCCTTAACACCACTCATAACTCAAAGCATACAATGGTTATGAAGTGGTTAAATTGATTTTAATTTTGTTACACATATGTTTTTATTGATGTTTGGTGTTTTATTGTTTTTGCTGTTTAATAATAACTCCGTTGTGGACTAATAAAAAAACGAAGCATTTATATTGTCCACTAACAGGCAAATGCTAAATGTGATCTTTGAAAATCCGAGAGACTTCATTATCTTATTGATCCGATATAAAAAATATATATCAACATTTTAAATAAACTCATAATTCGAGCTGCGATTTGAGTACGACACAAACTCACTGAATCAAGGCCATTCCGAAGTTGTCAATTGTGTTTTTGTTTACATAGAAAGTGACGGTCCTGCCAGTAAATTTCCCTCTGTACATGTCTTCAATAACAGTTCATATGCGATTGTCCTTCTTCAATTTTTTATTGTTTTTGTATTCTTGTATTCCAGCTGTCAAACATAAATTAAGTTACTTCCCTGGTCGATCAACGCTTAACAACAAAATTGTTTTAAAGACATATAAAACTATCGAGTCAACTTTTATGTGATTTAAATATTAAAATATTAATATTTTTATAGATGTGAACATATGAAATAACATCACAACAGCTTTATTTATTTCTGAAAAGCCTTTTATGTAAATGCCCACTGCATGTTATTTTCAAAAACTGAACACAAAAAAGCAATGTATTGATTGACACAATTGATCACTAGATGCAATTGTATTATATGGAATCACTATTTTATTTAAAGCCTTGTGGTCTTAGTAGTTTGAGTTATCAAACATTTGTCTTTATTGACATTGTCATATCATATCGTGATTAAATGTTTGCAACACATTAGTGCAATATGAATATGAGTTATTGACAGTTTGATAAATATACAATAAACACGATTGCTTGTCTGAAATATAGCCAAACAGCACGTATGAATACACTATCAGAATAATTATCATAATAGTTTTCATATCTGCGTTGTAATCTCTTTTTTCAATGTCGTTGTCTGCGTTGTAATCTCTTTTTTCAACGTCGTTGTCTGCGTTGTAATCTCTTTTTTCAACGTCGTTGTCTGCGTTGTAATCTCTTTTTTCAACGTCGTTGTCTGCGTTGTAATCTCTTTTTTCAACGTCGGTGTGACCCAACTATGTCTGAAGGGAGTTGCATTCTCAATACTGTTATGAATTGTTAAATGCAAGTTATTAGTTTCTAGTTTCTAGTTTTCAAAAGAACTGCGACACCTGAAGTGTTTCGCGGAATGGAATGAGTGGGGAGAGAGATCAAATTGATTTGAAAAACGATTCTTTCTGTGCACTTGATGAAACATAATTTCAACTGGTCCTTTCTTCGAAAACAATTCAACACTTGCTGAAAAGTCTGCACCAGCACATTATGCGAAATGACTGAGCCGTGCTCTGTTAAATGCATGTGCGTAAAGTGTCATCCCAGATCAGCCCGCTTTTATATATTTTTCGAGTACAGAGAGTCTATTTTCAGCAAAAAATACAGTTTAGGCAGAAAGTGTCGTCCCTGATTAGTTTGTGCGGTGTGAACAAGCTAATCTGTGATAACACATTACGCACATGCATTAAACCCTTTTTAACAGAGCGCGGCCCAAATACACGATGAAGTTTCCTAAAATCAAAAAATGCGTTTGTATAAGAAGCATCCATGCTGTTTTACGACGCTTATGTTTTACTCATGACTAATGAATAAATTTACATATGCGCAGATCACTAGTCACTAGACAACAAGATTTAAATCAAAATAAATTTGATTTCAGACAGGAAATATAACACGTTATCAGCTTTGAATGAGTCTACACTGATTCCTACTTTTCAATCGGGTTATATATGAACACACAAATATAATTGTCATATAAGAAACATTCGTGATCATTAATGCCACGTTTTTTCTTAAATTCAGGACTCGTGATTAAAATAGCATATTTGCAGATCTAAAATAGGACCACCATTATTAAATCAAAAGAAATAAAACACGTTGTAAGCTTTGAATTATTTTGAAGTGCCCATCTACTTGTCAATCGGGTTATATATGTAGATGCCCTTAGCGTATACGCTTTGCAGTCAACATAGTTCAAATACAACTGCAAAACCAGATATCACTGTTGGTATAAGCGTAATTGACGTGTTACAAGGGCTTGAATGATTATAATTCCAGACCTCATAACATTAATCCAGTCATGATACTTTAATGACATAAATAATGGGGCGTGTCTTCCAAAGGCATCTAATTATTTACTGACAACATAGGATAATACCAAATAATTTGGTCTGAGAAAATATATTTCGCTTTGATATTATGATATCACAATAAAATGTAAAAGCAGCTCAACCCCCGTTAATCATCATTGCATTCTTCGCTCTTTTGCTTTTTGGGATTAACCATTAGAAGTGTTCGACTTCTGAAATAGCAACCAACTCCCAAAAACATGAAATTTTTTGGGAACAATCATAACACGTAATTAAACTATACGTCGTCGTATAAAACTCTTTCAACACAATTATAAATGATCTGTTTTATGTCAGTTGAACCTTAAAACTGAACAAATCTCTGTATATTAGTACATTTCCGATTCTAATAAGTGTCAATACTCTATGTATACGTGTATTGTCCATTTGGATATAAATGTGCAGCGCATGGTGGAATATTGTGCAAAGAGGAATATTCATTAAATTTCCAACTGAGCTGTATGTACTCTGTGCACGAGTAGTTTGCGATCAAGAGGTCACTCCTAATGTTTACCTTAATTATTTCATATATAGCGTGGTCTATTTTTTCAAATCATGTACGAAGCAATAATAGTTTATTCACCTAGCTACACACATACGAGCCAGATCAATGTGATGTGATGTGTAAATGAAATTATCGAGGAAAGTCGAACATACCGTAAAGCATCACTATTGGCCAAGAAAAAAGACCATGATGCAACTTGACAACATCTAAGACAAAACACAATTTTGTGCTCTCTGTCATTCACCTTAAAGGCTCTTGACATGTTAAAGAAGAAAAACACTTCTGCAATAGCTTTTTAGAAGTTGTTGGGAAAAAATCTTTGATAAAGGGTTTTAATACATCAAAAACTACTTGTAAGTGATTCATTGTTTATACAAACATTGAAAAAAATCTGTTATATTGTGGATTTCATTCAGACTATCATAAGCTCTTGGAAAATTAGTTAAGTATGAACAAAGTGAATAATTGCTCTTGTGCTATATAACGTCCACTACAGTTTGGACCACAAACTGCTAGGCATACAATATCGGTTATGATATTTCTAACGCCTATAATTAGAAATGGTCTTCTTAGTCTTTTAAATTTATGCAAATGTGTACATTTGTATATAGCGTTGCTCTATTTTTAAAGTCTTATACGAAGCTATAAGAGTTTATTCACCTAGCTAACCAGATATGGGCCAGATCAATGTAGTATTGTGTATTATTGAAATCATCGTAGAAAGTCGACCGTACCGTTAATCATTTCCTTTGACCATAAAAAAGCACATGATGCAACTTGACGGCATTCTAAGGCATAACACACTGTGTTCTCAGTCATACACTTTAAAAGCTCCGTACAAGTTTAGGAAGAAAAACACTTATGCTATGGCTTTTTTAAAATTGGTTGGAAAACAACTTTTGATAAAGGGATAATACATCAAAAACAACTTTAAAATTTTTAAAAATCGATATACTAAACCCAACAACACTTTCAGTAACAACGATCAGCTTAACGTATATACCATTTTTATGCCCCCGAAGGAGGGCATATAGTGATCGGACTCTACGTCCGTCCGTCTGTCTGTCTTTCCGTCTTTAACTTTGCGTTAAGGTTTCGAAAAATGCTCATAACTTCTATGTCGCTTCAAATAGCAACTTGATATTTGTCATGCATGTGTATCTCATGGAGCTGCACATTTTGAGTGGTGAAAGGTCAAGGTCATTCTTGAAGTTCAAAGGTCAACAAATAAATCCAAGGGAAGTAATAATCTTCAAAGGGAGATAATTATCTGTACCTGCCAAATGATTTTTTAAATCAAAGCGGCGCAGTAGGGGCATTGTGTTTCTAACAAACACATATCTTGTGTGTAACAACGTTGAGCTTATGTGCTCATATTCTGAATGACACATAAACTTCATTTATTTTTATAATTTGAACAGGCGAGCGTTATAATATCATCACCGAACAAGCATACGACAACGATTCCATCTAACGCCTTTATTTAGAAATGGTTTTCTAAGTATTCTAAATTCCGTACGTATACAGATCGGTTGAATATTGTGCTGAAATATAAAAAGGGTGAAAAGTGTACTTTTGTATTGCATAATGTCTTATTCAGTAAGAGTACTTCAACAAATATTATAGGCCTCCATTATTACTTCAATGTCGTTTTTGAACAAAGAAGTGAACACGATATCATTCTTAATTTACGCCGGCTTTCAGACAAAACGGAGCAAATTTTAGATAACGAAAAAGACGCGGACTATTTTTGGTCAGAATACGAGTACTTTATTACTTTTGTGCCATAATACTAAAATTGTGTATATGTCTTTTCCAGAAATTAACATCTTTAATGACGAGATCCTCCGCCAATTAGGATGTCAAGTGTACTTAAAATGTCACGTGGTTTATTATTGGCGTACTACCAATGGCCGTTACATCCTCCTTTACGGGTGAAAACACTTAGTCAAAATCTTTTAACTAGAAAATTAAAAAAGTTCAATACGCGACTTTGTTTTCTCCCTTACGCCTTAAATAAAGAATGTATTCCATATATTAGTACAGATAAACCTATGACAATCCCTATCCATTTTTGGATCCTTATGTACTTACAAACACCAATCAAGGTGCAGAAATGTTGATGATCGTCGCCTAATCAGACATATCTTTGTTCCATTAGCATACTTAATGCCACCATAATGGATCACTCCCGTCTCAACGGATACTATTTAACCCAACGCATATCGCATTAGATCTCATTGTGAGTTTAAACTTAAATGTTTACAAATCGTACTTTTTAATATTTAATACAGAAAAGAACAACTCGTTGTTCACGAGAGGAATAACAGTAAAACTAAGGATTACAAGGCATTGATCTCAGTCAGTTACTCTGTTCCTGCGAGCTTTCTGTTTCAAAACCTTATTAATTTATACTTCGCATTTCTATGTTGTGGATCAGTTATATTTGGTATGTGTATGTGTTTTCGTGTTTTTTCTAGTACGTATATCTTTTGTCAGACACTTTGGCACAGTGTCTCTTGCCAAAAATAGAGGCCTAAATAATATAGGAAGTCGTTACTACCGATGCAGCGGTTGTACATCATTAATGTAAAAAAAGGTTGGATGGTGACGATATTTTCTATACTGCAAATGTCTTTTCGGTTTTTATTTCTATCAAACAGACATCAGGATCAGTGTTTATGCTAATTATGTTATGTTCCTATCGAAATAGAATGCTAACATTCGTGTTATTTTGAAGTTATAAAGCCGGCTCCGACTATAATGGACAAAAACTAAAATGAGTTTATATATATACAGAGAGAGAGAGAGAGAGAGAGAGAGAAGAGAGAGAGAGAGAGAGAGAGAGAGAGAGAGAGAAGAGAGAGAGAGAGAGAGCTCTCTCTCGAGAGAGAGCTCTCTCTCTCTCTCTCTCTCTCTCTCTCGAGCTCTCTCTCTCTCTCTCTCTCTCTCTCCTAGCTCTCTCCCTCTCCTCTCTCTCTCTCCCTCTCTCTCTCTCTCGCTCGAGCTCTCTCTCTCTCTCTCTCTCTCTCTCTCTCTCTCTCTCCTCCTCGCTCTCTATATATAGATACTCTCTCCTCTATAGATCTCTCTCCTCTCTCTCTCTCTCTCTCTCTCCTCTCTCTAGCGCTCTCGCTCGCTCTCTCTCTCGCTCTCTATCTCTATCTCTCTCTCTCTCTCGCTCTCTCTCTCTCTGCTCTCCTCTCTCTCTCTCTCTCTCTCCCCTCTCTCTCTCTCTTCTCTCTCTCCTCTCTCTCTCTCTCTCTCTCTCTCTCTCTATAGAGAGAGAGAGAGAGATGCTGATATATAAAATGCATTGTAGTTGTACGTGTAACACGTGTCGTTGTATGTACAATGAACGCACGGTGTACTGGTTATAATTATGTTGTTTACACGATCCTGTAATAAATTATGTTTTATCGTGTTTTTTTATTTAAATAAAAGTCATGGCTATTTTTTCATTTTATTAATAATGGCATACATTGTAAGAAAACCATTTTTTAGTAAATGTAAATCATTAAGTATTACATTTGATTGCTTATCGCTTACGGTGCAGCACACTATATAATACCACTGCGGATTAATTTATTGTGTCAGAACCTACTGTGAACTTACGTTTAGAAAAACCTTAAAACTACTTTCACCGACTGAAATATACATGTAAGTGGCAGTGCATGAATCAGGAACTTGAGTTGAAAAGAAAATATCAAATATACGTTCATTACATTCAAAATATACGCAGCATGTAAATGTGACCTTGTCATTTTGAACATCAACTATACGAAAGTTACATGCTTGAAAATAAAAATAAAATAAAACCAGAAGTAAATTGGCGTTACAAACTCACACAAGTATATCTTCTTTCATTTGCCAGGTTTATGAGAAGAGGTAATACGTTAATTACCCAGACGCAATTCGAGTCCATGGAAACATATATATGTCGGTAATAGCAATATCTGCAATGCCATATGTATTTTGCTTGTGTTGCTGTGACTGAGATCGTTTATGACAAATTATGTGGTAATCCTGAAAACAGCGAAGGTCATTTCTCTCAACGATCAGGTGATGTTTATCTTAGCCTAACAAAAAGCCAGCAACAAACTACACTTCTTTCGTTTCCTTCTTGCCATTGGCGATATTATACCTTCAAATTGTCACGCAGACACTTTGATTTTCATGTGTATATCAAAGAACTTCTTTGTTATTACACACTGTATGATCCTTAATATTTCTATAAGTATTTCCCACCTGAAAATCTTCTTAAAGCTATACAACAATTAACATATATACCATATTTGTATTGCAATTATTTATCGAAGGTGTTTATTTAAGGCATAAGAACTAGGTGGTTATTGTGTTAATCATCAGCGGTATAAATCATTAAGAATTAAAAATGTGAGCATTAGGCCGATTGGCTTTAGAATAAGTATCCGAACGACAAAACCGTTCGATCTCACAACAATATTGGAAGGGTTCATCTGCCATTACATACCTGTTTCTAAATGAAATTGTATAATAACAATTGTTTATAGGTAAGTAACAACTCCATGTTGATGAATTCAAATCGCATTTTATTTCTGATGTATTTTTGTATTTCATCGTTAATGCACATACTTTGAAATAGTCAGTCCCTTTCAAACACTTGTTGTGTATAACGGACAAGTGCTTTCTGCTTTGCAAAAACGAATATTATTTCATCTTGCTCAAGTTGTACTTGCCGAAGTGCGTACGACTGTGTTGGAGCCTCGTTTATCTTCCTATGCATGCGTGATTGTATTACATGGAACCTATAATAAATTTGCCTTTCTAACGCAAATACTTACACGCGGTGACAACCCTGGCAGGTGTGCGATAATTTCCGGCGTGAAGACTTTTTTTGTCGAAAACACATGTTGGCACCTGAGCTGGTTTTGCTTATAGAACATTCTGCAAATAATTGTCTTCGTTAAGAATAGTAGGCAATAAAGAATATGATTTATTTATATTGCATTACTAACAACTATTAGGACCTTCGACAACGGGGTTAGTGATCTATACTCACGTGAATTCGGGTTTATGAGTGCGTTTATATGTGAGTGTTTGATGGCTATTTTGTGCGCGTTCATCTTTTGCATTCTTATGACGACTGTTCGAGATACCATGAAGCTCAATTTTAAAGAGACCGTACGGGCAGCGGTGTAACTTTAGGAAACCCCAACTGTCAAGTATGTGAGTAACAATTTAATTCAGAGTTTAATTCAATCAAGTCCACCTCGGTAAGAACCGAATGTTCCAATCACTGTTCTAGGTAAATAGCCACGCGATACTTAAATCGGGCCATTCAAAATTATTATATTCTGACATATGTTGAAGTAATTTGGAAGAAAGATTATGAATTTGTTTACACTTAGGGTGAATAATTAAGTTAAGTTGTAGAAGCATCCGGGAAGATTCACATGAGGCTCATGAAAGTATTTGTCATTCAATCAATCGGTCGACCCATCAATCAATAAATTAATCAATCAATCCATCGGTCAATCAAGTTTTAACTCAAACCGCATCGGAGACGCATATTTGGACCCACTCATAGGATATGCCTCTACAGTACAACTGATGACTGATGTCTCTACGGCATACTAGTAATTGATGCAGTCTACAGGTCATTTAATTTTTTATTAGATCTTTGCAATCATTTAACAGCGTTAAGTCAACAAAATATATAATTCTCTGTGTTAAAAATTAACAGGCTTTCTAACTGACAGTTAAATAGAGACTTTCTATGGCGTCATGCCTTATTGCGGCGTCATGCCTTACAACATGATAATTTCTTATTTTTGTCATGTTGACTTAATGATATATTACTATTTATTTAAATAAATCGACTTGGATACGGAATTAAATATGTGTGGACTGATAGTAACATTTTCTCAAATGAGCAGTGGACATACTCTGTACAAAGTTTCAAGAGGAGAAAATCAATCAGGAAGAGGATGATAATGATGATAGTATTGAAATTGACAATTTGCTTGATGAAGTGTGTGATGATCAGTGAAATAACGTCTGTTTCCTTACTATGAAAATGAAAAAAATGGCAAATTAGTAAATTTTTGTTTTAAAAGTATAAAATAATAATACTAATAACTATTATTATAATGAGTATTGTTAATATAACAATTTTAATCACAATAATAATAATAATACTAGTAACTATATTTAAGATGATGCAGTTGTCAGGTTTACATATCTTCTAAGTTTAGTATAAATCGGTCTATTATTTGCCTGAGAGATGAATTCCAAGGTTTGCTATCTCTTTATCATCATTATTATTATCACTATTATTGTTATTATTATCATCATGGTAATTATTGTTACATTGATTATAGTCATTATTGTACCGAACGTGTTGGCATATTGTTTGATCGAATAATGTGATCATGATCTGAAATGATATGTTTGACACAATATACGTATGTTAAAGGAATATGTATGTGAATCATATACAAATATGTGTAAAACATATATGTGTCACATATATTTTAATAGAAAATATAATTATAAAAACATAATGGAAGGAATGATTACATTCTTTTTTTTATAAAGAAATGTTAAAATAATTTGTTTTCTAACAAAGTGTGCTTTTTGTATTAAAGGTAATCTAAAAAATATATTAAAAACGTTTTAAACTCATATATTTTAAAGTTAAATTTCTCCGCAACGCCTCGCTAGTCAATTGCAAACAATGTGTCATGAGACTCAGCGGATATGGAGGATTTAAAAAATAGGGGGACAAACGTGTTCTTTGCTCACGGCCTAAATTATTTCTACAAACAATTTTACTTGGAGGACAGTGATATAGAGAATAATAGGTTAGTGTTGATTATAGATCAGGTTTATCATGCGAGGCTTAGAAAACAAAAAGCACGAGCCTTGGCTATAATCAACACTAACCTATTATTCTATTTATCTCACTTTTTTATTCAGTAAACCTTTTTATTTTAACAAAATTAGTTTTCATTAGTGTTTGTCGTACTTTGATAATGACTGTAGTGTAACCAAGGTCAGTGTATGACTCCGCGTTCCAAAAATAACCGCTGATCAAATTGTCATTTAAAAAATCAGAATATCGTTCTGTGACAAAGAGTCGTGCGTTACTAATAACAATTTTATTCATATTGAATTGCAAATCTAAAAGTTTTATAACATAAATATAACATTTAGTTGTTATATACAAGGAACTACATTTGTATACAACGTAGCCTAACACCACACACAATTCACTTTCGATGTTCAAACTATCAACTAGAACACGAGGTGCAAAACATTTGCTTCTTTGTTGTAATATGTGGTTATTTCGTGACGAAATAACAATAACAACTTGGATTTAATATAATTATTCACATTAAAATTTTGAATGTGGAAAGTGGCACCAAAGAATTGTGAGGCAAAGTTGTTCGAACGACAGAAAGACATTTGCTGGTGAAGTGACTGGGTGGGACGAACATCAAGATCAACTTGTTCAACGGTAGACAGTGGTTGTGTAGGCTGCATTTCGACCATAGTTTCAGTGCATGAAGGTGAACAAGAGGAAGCTGTTTGGTTGTTACATTTACTGGACTGAGCAAGAATGTTGCAACACTTTTGCTGCTGTTCAACAGATATGGTGGAATAATTGGTTATGGACTGGACATTTTTGTGCCCTGTTATGGCCATGATTTCAGTGGGTGGAATGTTTGCATTTCGAAGTTTTTGGACCAGGAATTTGCGAACTGAGTGGTTGGTTATTCTCTTGTGCTCGGGAAAGCCGGTGTCTTTTGCCATGGCCTTCAGCATCTGACCCAGCTTGTTAACACCCAATTGTTGACGCAAGAACCACTGGGATGCAGTGTCAATTGTGCGTGTTGCCAGGTAGAAAGGGTGCTGATCTGAAAAAAAATCAGATGGACGCATATTCGAGTACAGCTTGTAAATTAACACGGTATTTCTTGGTCCAGAAGTGCCGAACATCTTGGGAGACACTTTTCTTATGTCAGCGATGTTCTCTCCTGTGCGCGTTTTCGTTTGCCGCTCGTTCAACTCGAGATACTCGACACCATTCGAGTCTACACGGAGGCGGACGTCTCCTCACCTTAAAAAATACAAGAATCTTAATTTAATGTCAGATATGAACAATAATAAAATACAGCATTTAAGTTGAAGCGGATGTACTTTGTGAATGGGGTGAAAAAATAATGAGAAAAATTGATACATATTTTGTGTGTTTGTGTGTTAAAAATGTTTCTTACCGCAAATTGTATTGCTCCGTTGTTCCTCGCAAGCCAAAATGAAGGCAGTTGTTCAACCAGATTGTATTTAACAAGGCCTTCGGAGACTCGGTGCCAAGGATCCCCTTCTCCCAGAGCAGATCGATGTCGGTATCACTCAGCGGATGGGCCTCCCTAGGACGGTTTCCCATACCCTTAATTGGTGATTTATATTTATTATACTGTTTCATTTAACTTTTTGACTATATTTTTTTATTTAAATTTATTTTTTTAGTATTCTATCTTTCGTAGGCTTACAGTATTACTTTTAATGTGACTTTTCGACATTTATTTATTTACTGCAACTTTATGTCGACAGGGTATTAGTTTCGTACAGACTACACTTGGGATTTTTTCCCAATTTTGTCATAAATGATACGTTTTCTGTTGAATATGTTATTTTGCCAAATTTCTTTTAGTTATAACCGTTCATCTCAATTTTACCTGTTTCTTAAGACTTTTTTTCTTTGCATTGTAGGTGTCCCTTGTGAGTGCAAATTGGGCTCCAGTCCCTGTCATGACTGAACATCCATAGCGATGTCGTTTCAGGTACCTGTCAACACTAGCAATGATGCCACGGATGACGCTCGGTTCAAAATCTGTGTCATTTGACTTTTTAAGGGACAACAGGAAAGTGGCCAAATACTCATCAAGAAGAGTTGGTTCTATGTGGTGGATTTCTTTTGATTCAGCTTTTGACATTAGAAACCTTTTAAATTTGTTTATGTCAGACAAGGTCTTCGCTACAGTCTTTTTTTTCATTTTGGACAATGAAATCACCAACATCAGTGAGGTTAACATCTAAGAACTCTTTATTCTCATGTAGATCTAAAGTTGGGGGGAAGACATTGCTACTGGATGGTGCGTTACTACTGGGGCTGGTTTGATTCTCAATGGTCAATTCAATTTCATTTGTGAACAAAATAGATGGATCAAACCCATATTGTTCCTGGAACTGGCTTAGTGTTAATTCCATTTCAGTTGCTTGTTGATCATGTTCATTATTTAATTCATCCCAAGTTAATGAGAAATTGACTTTGTCAAATTCGTCAGAAATTTTGAGGGGTTTACAATTTCGCAGACGATTGTGTTCTATAGTCAAAGGGGAGCAACTCGAACTGACTACGTCAAAGGAGAGCAACAACAACAGAACCTTTTTGCAACATAGTGTTAAATTTTCTAATACTAGAAGTTTAGTGACAATAAATGACAACAAAAACGTTTTTTTTTACTTGTATTTGTTTTAATGTAATTAAGATTGACAAACATTTGAGATTGTTTTTATTATTGATGCACTTGGCAAATACAGGTGACGAGGTGCGTGGGAAAATGTAGTCCCGGTGCGGCAGTTGATGACGTCATTTCGTGCCATTGATTATAGCCTTGCCGTTGATTATAGATGAAATTTAATAAACGGGGCTTTAATCAACCGAATTCGCTGTAAAGGTGGGATAAAATATTTTATAGGATGTCAATAACAAACATTTTCTTATCGCATGGGATAACGGAAGTTTCAGCATCAATCATACACTTGTTTTTAAAAATCGAAATGACATTGTTAATTGTACATTTTTAACTCGGCAATATTTACTTGCAATCGGAATTAAAACATGCCCTTCGTATTTTCTTTAGGAGTTCGTGTAAACAAGTTAATGGATTTAATCTAAACAAAACACAGCAATGCCAGCATTTTGATAACAATATCAAACATTTTTATAATAGAGGCAAAAAAAGAAAGCCAGAGATTAAATTATATTTGTTATAATGAATGTGTACAGACAACTGAAATGTTTAAACTGTGGATCAAATAAGCATATATTTAACATTTCGTAAAACTCATAATTAATTAGCATACATTAGTAAAACTCATAACACTCCAATATGTGCATAGAAGTTATTTCATAACTATTTTCAGTTTAAAAGACGTTGGATATTGAGAAATAATAATAACAGAAGTATCGTTTGGTTTGAATGGTAAGTATCTAAAACAACCAATCAGACTGAGTATATACTAGACATTGAACGTTGTTTAAATGTTTTATATTTTAGTACATAAGATGAAACGATATTACAAATACATCCGAACTGACATTACACTTGTGGGGTCTTGTGTCCCGTTCAGCGATATAATATCAATGGCTTGATGCTGCTGATGCTTCTTTTGTGTAACTATTGATCAATAAATCTTATTATGTGGAGGCAAATGCAAAGTAAGCAAATGCATGCATGTACATGTATTTAATTTAATAAACAGGACAAGTACGAGCATATTTAGACTAGGTATACATTGAAAACAAGGACCCATTACACATGCACCACCATTGACAATTTAAAATAAATTGCTTTTTAAAATACTATATACACATGATACATATAAATAATAAATGATAACAAATGTATTGTGTAATTTAACGCTACGATTCACATTAGACTTCTGGCGTCAAACGAGGGATCGCGTCATATCGATCATACGACACGCTGACACAAGCAAACTGCAACTGGCTTATCGCCTCACAAGCACAGCGTGCAGTTCTTCGATACACTTGACACTCTGGGAGAGCATCAGGTATTTGAAATACGTTTGGCAAGGCGTAAAGGTGCTATGACTGATGAGTGATTAACACATTTGGGACTATTTGAATGTCAAAAAAGCAGGCACAAAATGTGTTGTGAAAATAATGCAACGTAGTTAAAGTAATTACGTTTTTAACACGTTTGTTTATCAGAAAGTTATTATCGAGGAAATATTGTTCATCCATCTTTTTTAACAGGATGTTATATGCAATAAAACAAACGATAAAACTTTAAAAAAATAACATTTGCAATTAAATAATATACGTTATTCTTTAATTCTGTTCAAATACACAGATACCGATGGAGATTAACAGTTCATATGTGAATCAAAGCGGGATTGTCAACCATGATTTTTCCGTAAGTGTGATTATTTCATCGAAAGTTTGATGTATTATAAACTTGGTATTTATTCAATTTATCAAGTAAATACTTTCAAAATAAACACTTTCAGTTTATTGCTTTCGTTAAAGTACTGATTATAATCCAGTTATTGGTTTTTTAATCATTAATTTTGAATACTTAATTTATTATATCAATTTAAGTATTTTAAAAGAAAATTTATTATTTATTTGTAATATTAACTTAAAATTCAAACAATGCGGAAATAATTAAGATTGTTATAATGCTGTCTTATGAAAGAGATAGGTATGTATATTCTAGTTACATGCAAAGCTAATCAGTACGCTCTAGCAAAATATACACTATCATATGGTTGTAATGCGTTCGTGGAAAACTGATTCCATGAAGTAATTAAGAAATGATTCAATGTGTGTGTGTGGGGGGGGGGGCGGTGTTTGCGGGCAACGCTACTCTGACAAAGCTATGTATTAACAATATGTTAATACAACATGCATGGTTTTAGCTTATTGATATCCGACCTGGACAACACGTTAAGACAGACACTGTTGAGAACAATGCTTACCGCATTCTAGTACCAAATACATTTCCTTTATATATTATACATTATATATATTCCTATCGAAATAGAATGCTAACATTCGTGTTATAGTATATATATATATATATATATATATATATATATATATATATATATATATATATATATATATATATATATATATATCGTTGTTAAGTTTTAAACTTTAATATTATATTTATAAGTATATATAAAAGTATGTTTTATTTTCGAGATAACTATATGAAAATCGAGTAAAAGCACTTTATAAACATTTGCCAATATTCACACACACGTATAACTGCCTTTCATTTAGCCTTTAGACTCTGTAAACTCTGTAATGTTGGGCGATACATATCAAAACCACCGACTGAGACGTTATGTTTTTTAGTATTTGCATTATTTATGTACAGGGTCTGCTCACTGTGACACTGTGTTTTTCACAACATCAAGGGATATCAATCAATAAACCTCATTACGCAGTAATTATTATTAAAAAACTATCAACTTACACGCTTCTCGACGTCAAAATCTAAATGACATAATATACTGAAATACTAAACTATATAAATACTGAATTATTTTATTTCACAATGCATATAACATCGGCAACATTAATTGCAAATTATGAACATAACTCTGTAGTACTGACACACATATGATATTACGCCATATTTAATGCGTCTATTATCAAGATTATTCATTGTTTTGGCTATAGCAATATTAAAAGGCTAAAATAAAACGATACAACTAAAGATTAATCTAAAAATTAACATACAACACCAACGAATAAGATATGTAAATCAACTTATTTGTCATGCTAATTTAAAACAAATAGTATGTGATTATTGCGTATCATTAATTCGTCCACTTATTGCATTTAATTTGGTAGTGTTTTGCTGAGGCCAAGAAAACAACAAATAATTGTCTTCATCAGATTCACATAATGGATGAATGTATAGTTCAACTTTTTCCTATAACGTGTTGGTTTGTTGGCAGAACTGATTCTCTGGAGATCATGCTGATGCGCTCTTGAGCAAGTCACTTCAGGGGGCAACGCCTGCTGTGGCTAAGCAGGCCGATTCGGGAGTGGCAGTCATTGGTGCATTTAACGCACAAACAGGGGCCTGCAGTTGGGAGAAGGGCGGCGCGCGCTTTTCAAAGGCTACTCTTTTGAATTGTATGCTCAAATCTTCCAGCCCCAGCTCCCTAAATTCCTCAATGTTTTGACTGTCACAAAGCGGTGCGGTCTTTGGACAGGATCTCCAGGTCACTGTAGCGATGCCACTGGATTTGAGGCCCCTTTTTCAGACAACCTTGTACCGTAGTGCTGGGCGATCCGCGAGTCGCTTTCCAGTTGCACGCTGTCCGTAACGTCGTTTGGTAAGCGTCCATATTCCATTCTGAGTACGTGACCAAGCAGCCAGATGCGACGTTTAGAGGCTGTGCCGGATACGATGATGCCACTTGATCTCCAGAATGCGCTTAAGGCATCGCATGTGAAAGGTGATAATGCGGCGTTCATGTCGATTGAAAGTCGCCAAGGTTTCGCTACCATACAGCAGCGTGCTGTGGACACACGCCTGGGAATGTGTAGATTGTTTATAAACATAATCATTATCATATGTTCAATAATATGCTAAAGACATTGTTCCAAGATTATAATAAGTTACACCAGGTTTTATTATACGCCCAGCATAGTCTTTAACATTTTATTGCAATCTTTTGTATCCAATGTGAATGGTGGTATAAGAAAATTACTTCACAATTCTGTAACGTTTTGCCGAAACCACTGACGTATCAGTTTCAGTTGCGAGCATATTTATATACATTGCTCGTTCACTTGCTTGACTTGTTCACTTCAAACGTCAAGGTTATATTTATAAGAGGAAATAACATCACAGACTTTAGCTGGCACAATAACAAATTCGAAACACTTAACGTCGGTTTACGTACTTTTTTACTACTGAAACACATTTTTAACTTGTAAATGGTTTTATTACACAATATGACACGAAACTGATCAACTCATCTTAATACATTATCATATGCAGCTGTAAATAGTTATCATGACAATTATATGTTTTTCTTTTGTTTTGCTGCGTATCACTTTTTATGATGAAAAGATTACACAGAAGCGAATCTATCATCCACTACGCAGTATGTCGGTATTTTTTAATGGTCATGGTGGTATTTTACTTATTTCCTTTGCAGGGATCGTTTGTTGCCATCTCAGTTGTATGTCTGCTGATGGCGGCAGTCATCATCTCCCTCAACGGTCTTGTCATCATTATCTTAGCCCGACAGAAAGGCAACAACAGGCTTCACTTTTTCATATTCCATCTTGCCATTGCTGGTAAGAACATTTGACATGCGCGCATGTGCTCAGTATATTTATCAAATCACCGTTATCAAATCTGTCTTTTTTTTACTGAATAAGGAACATTTTCACAAAATTCACATCATATTTGAATACCTATGAATGCTTAATAAATAAAATAAAGTGACTCTACTTCGATTTTGTTTTTAAATGGTTTTAGCACTTTTAAATCACGATGGATCGAAAAATGTACTGTTGACGTATATTCTCAAATGCAGAATAGTTACAAGCTTACAAAAATCAAACGGATCATATTTTTGTGGTAAAATATTAAAATAATTGTAAGGTATTTAGCAAAAATACATTAGCAACCAGCTAAAGTGTTTTAATGGAAGATATTTCTTAAGTGTTATGTTATGGCACCGGTGTACAACATTTGAAATCAAATATTTAATTTAACGTTATAGGAATGCTCAAATTTCAGATCTTTGTGTCGGCTTAGTAAGCGTTCTTGGTGAAGGGGTGTTCTACGGTATTCTGAGAGGAGAGTGGTTCTTGGGTGACGTCATGTGTCGCACCTGGCGCTATTCTACGTTTGTGGTCCTAATTGTGTCAAACAATCTTCTGATTGGAATGAGCGTTGACCGCTATCTGGCTGTACGATATCCGCTTAGGGCAATTACTGGAGGTAGATTATATGGAATAAGCATACCCCACTACAGTTGCTTATGCAAAAATATCAAGTGTTTGTAATGGTAAAAACGTTTCGTAACTGTAGATGACAATTAAAGAATGCTAAATTACAATGTCAGACGCGGTATGATTTTGCAATTTAAATAGCACATAGAACCGTAGTTTATTTTAAAACTGTATTGGATGATATACGTTGATCAATATGGAATGATATTTCACATGAAGTTAGTGTATTTGTAATACTGTTTATGTATGGATTAAACTTTGTCGCACTATTGTTCTTCAACTTGTAAATATTCAGAGTACCGTCCATACAAAGCCATAATTATCGGCTCATGGGTAATGGCCTTTCTGATTCCTGTGTGGACGTTTCCGTACACGGGAGCTGTCCTTTATAAAACAACATACTACTGTGGCGTAGCTATCACAACAGACCTTGGATGGAAGGTGTGTATGCATTATGTTTGATCATAAATCAGTATGAAACCAATTTGTTAAATAGAAAAACATACACATTAGTTAGAATTCACAAGACTCTGACTAAGTGATGCTACATATTACTAATTCATTCATGTCAATACAGATATTTGATGCAAGGTATACATTTTTGTGTTCAATTATTTAGAAAAATAATTTGGCTATATTGAAAAGAGAGCACATAGAACACAATGTCAATTAAAATTATCTAATACATTTGTTGTGATTGATATAAATAAAATAAAAATTCGTATATTCTGTGCTTATTATAATAAATTATTTAAATGGACATAATGAAAACGGTGAACATTACTTTTCTAGAAATTTGCATTAAGGCTACATGGTATTCTGATTTGCAAGAGTTTTGTTATGATACTTGTTAATTAGGTTATAGCTATTCTTTTATAGGAGTGTTTGGTTCTAATGCAATTTCAGCTTTATGTTTGGTTCACACTGCTGCTCGTGTTCTTCATTCCATTCCTCGCTGTCTCCGTCTGCTACATTTGCATCACGGTTGTCGTCTGGAAGCACTGGAGGGAAAGCAGAAATCTCACGGAAATGAACTATATACTAGAAGGTAAACATATGATTGTTGCATCAAACAAAGGAATCAAAGAGTATTGTCTTTAAGATTTTGCATTTTCCTTATTTGCCTTACTTGAATCACTATTTTTTAGCTCTCAATACCACTTTTTCATATTTTTGGATCTTGAGACAATGACGTATATGCACTACGTTAAATGTTTTAAATAACAAACATATTTATTTAACAACATTTCATGTAGTTTTGGTTAAGAATCAGGAAGCTTATAAAAAATAATAACTCTCACGACTAGTACATGTGAATCGTTTTGGGGTTTGTTTAATTGTATTGCGAGCTTTATTGTACATTTGATATGCTCATTTTTTATAAAACGGATAAATAAGTATCACAATCGCCTGACATAAGATATATTTTTTACGAACAATGCGTTAAACTTACATTTTAAGTCAGAATGACATCTCGTTGTGTTTTATTTCAGATTCAAATTGCAAGCCTTGTCATGAAACCAAAAACAGTGGTTTACTACCAAAAGCAAGAATCAAAACAATAAAGATGACATTGATAATATGCTTTGGTAAGATTGTTTTCGTTGTTTAAAAAAATATTGCAATTGTTATTTTTCCTTGATAAAGTAGATACTATATTGCAAATAGTACCAGTTAATTATGCAATTGATTCAAATATAATATTAAAATTACATAACATTGGTGAATGCCATTATAATTATTATGCTATTGTTTAACGACATATATAACGACATTATTAAAACGATAAGGTACATAGTATCTAAAAAATGTAACTGTTCTTATAGAAAGTTGCATAAAATCAACATATGAGGGAATATTTATTGTGGCGGAAAATTCTGTTTGCCGGGGTCGGATGGGCATGCCGACTTATTTTAAAACATATATCTCCCTTAAAGCTAATCTTAACGACATTGACTGAAAACATTTGCTCGGATTGATTCTGCGTTACTTGTAACATTAGCGTTTTCTTTCGGGTAAATGCTTACTTATTATAAAACATATATCTCTTAAGGCTAACCTTAAAGACAAAGACTTAACACGCACGAATGGACTCTGCGCTACTGTGTTCCATCAGCGGGTCCTTTCGGGTTTGTCAAAGAAATTTTAGCCTTAAGTTTATAACAAAGTAGCAATACCGTAGGGCAAAAACTTTGTTTGAAGGTCCGTTTTTAAATGTGTAACCGTTGGTCCGAGTTATAGTGTGTAAAAAATGTGAAATCGCTGGTGAAGCGATAGTTAAAAAGTGTTAAAAAGTATGAAATCGCTGGTGTAGCGATAAATAGTATTATGGACCGAGTTTAAAAGTGTGTAAATGTCGGACCTTAAAAGTGTGAAATCGCTGCTGGAGCGATTAGTGGTATTGTTGTGTTAGTCCGAGTTATATGTGTTTTAAAAGTGTGAAATCGCTGGTGGAGCGATTCGTGGTATAATTGTCCGAATTTAAAATGTCTAATCGCTGTCCGAGTTATAAAGTGTGTAAATGTCGGACTCCAAAAAGTGTTAAATCGCTGGTGGACGATTAAGTGGTCTCGTGTGTTAAAGTGTATGTCAAGCGATTGGTAGAACTACGTTTAGACCAGTCAAGTGTATGGTTTTCCTAGGTCGTCGCACCTGAAACATTTTTAATTGGGCATCAGTGTTGCAGCTAATGGCGTAACTTTACATTAGTAATTTAACGGGTGCTCATCCACCTCCGGTAGACATAATTTTTCAAGACAATCCGGATCACGTATGACAGCCAACCTTGGTACCGTGGTAACCACTGGCTGTTTTTTTCTGTGCCGCTGCGTTAATATTAACATGTGTATTTAAAAATTGCTACGCTTTCTTTAATTATACATATATATTCAATTTACAAAAATAACGAATGCGTTACCCCTATGTTACATCTATTTCACAAACTGAATTAAAAGTATACCATTTGGCGGCGAAACTTATGTTTTTAATCGGCCGTTGAACACACTTCGTATATCACCGTCATACAATTATTTTTGTAAAGCATGGTTCGTTGACTAATTGAAAAGGGTAATTATAAAACAACGGCATGTTAACAATAGTGTTAACATCATGTATTTTCACAATATAATGAACCGTTTGATATCATGATTAAAACAGTTTCAATTTATTGTATTCCAGTATAGAAAGTTTCCCGAATTAAACATAGGTTTTATGAGACTTATATATTTACTTTCATTACATGAATTGAATTGCCTTTAAAGAGAAAGCTTAATATTTAACAAGTGTAAATAACTGCAATGATCAAAGGTAAAATGACGGGTTTTGAAAAGGCAGCAGTGGGTATAAAATGGTAAAATAAGTGATTGTATAACAGTAATTCTTCCAATTGGAGTAAGTTTTACGTTTTTCGTTTATCCATAACTTCAATTATTTACACAAACTATTCAGAAGTTTCAGGACTTTAAAATTAAAGTTTTGAACTTAATTGTTTTCTGGAAAAAAATGAGAACGAAATTGGCACAAATTGTCTAATGAGCCAAGTGCTGAACTTATGAATAAAAAATACGTTCCCTTGGCATGGTACTCGTAATCATTTTTAATCATACGAAAATCGTTGTAGATTTTAAAGTATGGAATTTGGCAAGATATATACTATAACTTTCCTCAGTTTGCGCAACAATACTGCGCATATTTTATAGTAAACTTATTTCTAAACATTTCAGCGTTCCTTATCTGCTGGTTGCCGGCAACAGTGTTTCACATCCTCGATGTATACCAAATCAACGTGCTCGATGTTCGTTACTATATCGTTCTTCAGCGCTTATATCCCCTAAACAGCGCGTGCAATCCAGTCATATTCCTGTTCTTCAGCAGGGATATTTTACCATGCGGGACACAAAAGTCATCGGTCACGACGAGAGGTTATGAAAGTGTTGACACCACAAACACCACTACATGACTAATAGTGGTGTTACAAAACTTGTTCGGCACGTTAAGTAAATGACAACAAATTGAAACAAGCAAGAGGTCGATGGGTTGTGTAAAGTGAGCTCTCATCATATGAAGACGATTTCGTTACGTTTTGTTTATGGCAGATGTGTTTGTTGCATACATGGGTAAAATGTATTATGCTACATTTAAATGTATTCTAGATATGTATACATATCAAATTTAAAGTCTAATTTGAACAGTTATTTACATAAATATGAAACCCAAGCATGGATCATTGTATTTCATTTCTTTTCACAATTAACGACAGTTGATTTGTCATTGTATATGTAAAGTTAGTAATGTAAATATTCTTGCACAATGTTTTCATCGCAGGGGTTTGGTAACAAGTTAATTTATATATAAATAGATTGTCAAGTATAATTATTACTTAGGTAAATTAACTGCACAATGCATTGTAAATTAATAGACTGCCGAAATGAATGGGTGATTTTTATCAAAATGTATTGAAATATTTCACGCTGGTTATCGATGCTGATGATAGATTTGCAGGAGTTTGAGTTTATCTTGAGTTGTTATGTAATTACTTGCGTCACAATTTGATGAAATAAAATATGTCAGCTTCACAAACAATAAATGTGTTTGCTTTTGAATGACATGTTATATGGGCTCATTATTTGACCATGTTTTTAGACAACTCGCATATTTCTGTATCCTTAAACATTTAATCAAATCCCTAAATTGTTAGGGGTCAGTGTGATTATAATACGCAACGCCGTGTTGCTTAATGCAAATGTTATCCTTATTCAATCATCTCAGAATGGAACAAATACATAATATATATGAAAATCCCTAGATGTTTCGATGTACCAAACAGTAAAATGACGTGATATATTAACATTCATTTCATTTTGTTCTAAAATTAAGTGAACTTTACGGTACATTTGAATGTTTTATATATAAGTTTCGATTTCTTTTACTTTTATTAAATCGCCCCCTTGCTGATTTTGTTTCAACGGTCATTCTCGATTTTAATTTGTTTCTTTGTATATTTTCCAATGTGAAATGCATGGATGTTAGTACTAAACCAGTCATAAGTATACAGGTTTGTTCTCCACATATATCAGTCCAAATATCTAAGAAATAAATTTATTACATCTTCCATGCTTACTTCAATAAAATATGTCATTAATTGAAAGCGAATGTCAGTTAACTATAACCACATGCGTATTAAAGGACAAACAATCTCAGTACAGAGGCTTCCAGTAACTATTTATTGAGTTTGTTCCAATCACTTAAAATATTTGATACAATTCAAGAATTTGGACATAAACAAACATCTTATAAAATATTTAACGAATACATGTATGCTGTAAAAGGCTTTAATTTGAAACTTAAAATCTTCACATTGAGCTCTTAAAAGGCATCGTGCAGTTAAATTTGATGACCATCTATTGACGTCTTACTGGACAATCATCAGAATCGCACAAAGCGAGATCTTGGTAGCCGAATTGCATTTTGTTTGTGGCATCAAAACTCCACCAAAAACGTGGGTACTTTTAAACGGATACATTGATTTACATAGCTGCATAACCATCATTACACAAAAGTATTGTCATCTAAATATTCAAACAAATATATTAACCGACTAAATTAATGCTTATCAAATATTCAGTCCTATTCACATGAAAAATGAATATGACACTCCACCCCTGCACACCACTTATCGATGCAAACAATAATTACAGTCAAGAAATATATTTCATGTTGGTAAAAGGATGTTATATTGGTATACTCGCAAAACAATTAATGTTTCGGTAAGTTCGATATTTCTCGTTCTTTCTTCTTCGCGTGTTGGCGACTTTAACAGCCAAAAATTAAGGGGGGAGGGGGGATCTAGCGCTCATGATGTGTCGTTCTGGCGCTTTGCGGGTTTTAAACGACGCCAAATTGCGTACACGAAAGAACATAAAATAGAAACTCACATAGCCTTTTAAAGTCGCAAACTCATAGGAATGATTTTGCAAAAGTTAGCCACTTGATTGCAAACATTCACTTCATGCTTTACTTAGATTTTACCTTTACTATAGGCCGTTAAAATACAAAAAAAAGTTTCGACAGCTTCCGCTGTTAATCGAGTAGATGTCCTAATGAATAGCATGTTGTATTGTTTAATCTTTATAAATACACGTTTTAAAATTGCGTCATATCTATTTCATATAAATACATAAATGAATGAAGTTACCGACGCTAACCAGCATGTACACTTTTTGTCTTGTGACAGATATGTATTTTGAGCGAAAACATTCCTGTATTTGGCACAACCAAAATAGAAACACATCAACTTATTGTATTATTCTTGCTTTTACAAAAACAAGGCTCTGAAATTAAAACATGTAGGGAAAGCACTTCCATCAAGTAACATCTGCCTGAAATAATGGCTTCTATTTTGTTTTCCTCGTAACAGTTTATCTTCCGTCATTGACGTGTGTTCAGTTTTTACTTGTATACCCACGCTGATATACCAGCTTAAAACCATTTAGGATTGAAATTTGCGAAACAACGTCATTGTAATGCATCTCCTTTTTCAATAAAATCCGTGAAAATATTTTAAATGAATGTATTTAACCATGTGCTAAAAGGCTGAATCCATTTGCTTTTTCCTAATAATTTTTGTGTAATGTTGTATTGCTTCATGATATTGTAATGACGTATGGCACACTGTTGTAGATCGAGTGAAACTTTGTGTTCTTACTTTCTCATTTTCGCTTGTACTAAATTTAAACTGAATTGGATATAATCATAACAATTGAATGTAGTTTTTGAAAGCCCTTCCGTTAAACCTTTAAAAAATAATGTGTTGAGTTAGGAGTCTCTTCGAGAGAGGTTTGAAAACAATTAAGTTCTTTTAAAGTGACGCGCTAACATTCAAACATTTTGTGTTGATGCTATATTTATAAAATATATGTGACAGTATAATAGTATGGATTGCTCAGCAAGGTAAATTGTTCAAATTACTTCAACATAAAAATAAACAAGTATTGGAACAATATGGCTTCCTTTACTTCATGTGGAAAGTGTTTATTTGTTTCGAGCAACTTTCTCAATAATTAGATTATCTTACTTACACTTTAGGTAGAAGTTGTGATACAAAAATGCGATAGGTTCCTGTCTCAGCCATCAAGTCTTTAACGTGACTTTAAGTTTGCTAGAGCATCGACCAAGCCAGTGACGCTTATTTCGAATGCAAGAACTAAACTTGATTATATTTCATGAAGATTTTAGAATGTATACTGAAAGCTTAGTTAAATTGCTTTTTGTTAAGCATATTCAAATATGTATATCCTGTCAGAGGTGTAAGTGTGTTTGCCTTGTCCTTTAAAAACGGATCTTTCTTTTACTGCATTAGCGTGTAATTTTCAAAAAGAAATGCATACTTGAAATTTTCAATAAAGAACGTACGTAAATAATGCACTCCGTACCATGTGTATCATCTTTATTTATCTGATATGAGTGGTATATTACTAATGGTCAACAGCAATTCTATCACATTTGAAGCTGATAGTTATTCCTTTTTCACGCCATCATCAAAACTGTTCGAAGCCGATTGTTTTCCTATTCATTTGGATAGAGCCTAAATATTTTAAGGAATACATTGGACCGATTAACACTACATTGAGATAGACACGCAAGATGAAATCAAATAGCAAGAACGACTGTCAGTTTGTTTAGTAGGTGATTTTAGCCTAGGGGAGGAACGTCTCATCTTGTTTCTCTATTACTAAAAACACCAGAGCAAAGATGTCGGTTATAAAAGTTTCTTGCTTTTGAACAACTAATGATATATTGCAAGAAATTACGTTTTGCAATGCCACAACGCAGCAAAAAGTTACGTAGTATCATGCCAATTAAAGAAATGCACCTGCCATTAAATTGCGAAATTTCAACACTAATAATTTGTTAAGCATATTCTAATATTGTAAGAAACATATCGAAGATAAGCCGACACTCAGATGTCTGAGATATGTGCTATTAATGTAAAAACAAAAGCCTTAATCGAAATTTGTGCATCATAAAACACGAAATCAAAACGTTATTAAACAACTGGCATTAGGTATCAACTTCAAAAAATGTAGATAGACAGGTGCAATCTGTTGCGTATGTGTTTGTTTTTGGCCATGTTTGTTTATATAAAATTTTGTTGCGTCTATGATGATAATAAATCTTATATATATGTTTAAAACACTGATTCACATGCAGTATATCCACTTATCATGTGAAAACACATAGGTCATGAAGATCCCATTAAATTGGAATGTTATTCTACCACAAATTAGTTCTTCTCCGATAAATTGCAGGGCTCATCTCGAGCATCGACGCATTTGACTATGCCATGAGTCTTGGGTGTAGAACCAGTACTTGGTGTCTTTGGGGGATCCAAAACACCGTTGGGATCGAACCCTTGACCCCCCGATCGCTAGGCGGACACCACATCCACTACACCACGGCGAACTTCATTGTAAGTTGACAGTTACCAAGCTGAGGCTGGTATGTGTTTAATAGATAATGGGACACACTTCCATATACAATCAGAATTAATGTTAACATCTAAAACGGTAAAGAAAACAATTTAAATTAATAAATTCCAGATTCATTATTAATTTACATTTGGATGCAAAGTTTATTGTTTGCCACAGGCAGGTGGCTGAGAACCACTTTTTGTGTGATCCAATGGTGTTATTAACAGTTGAAGCATTCGAACAATGTACACTCGTCTCGGGAAGAAAGAAAAACAGTTCAAATATTTATTTGGTATTTTGTGGTGGAAAAAATACAAACGCGGTTCGATATCCGACGAAAAGTAATGTAACCATTATTATATTTGAATTATGGTTGCACTGTCCTAGGAATTAGCTATAATTGCACATTTTTGTTCAAACTTATCAATAGGATAATATATCATTTAAAACAACATTGTATGCAAGTAATATGAAGCAAAATAGATGCCGTAGCATTGAAATCGTATTCATGTTACAGTCCTTCATTTGTGTCGCGTGAATACACTTTTTGCTATATTAATGACACTTATTGTATCAGTTATAATATTAAATAAAATATATCGGAAACAATACTTTGCAGTAGTTTATTTTAAGTTTAACATACTATTTAAGATATGAATAACTTATGGCCGGAAGTGAATTGTAAATTATTAACAGAATAGTTATTAATTCATAACAACAATACATATTATTGTTGTACATAACATAGACTAGAATGCAACACCTTATGCTTGAATGTATTATTTATCATACGACTGTATTCCAGATGTTTTTGGTTGCTTTAAAGGAATAACTTATGAGAAACATTTAAAAAAATGTCCATGACAAAATGTTGCTGTAGTTTTATGTTTCTTTGTTTACGAAAAAAGAATATTAGTGAAAAGCATGCGTACCACAATATCTGCAAACTTTGATTGTTCATCAGGTTGTATGAAAGATTGAATCCTTAGCTCCCGTTAACATACGAAAATACAACAAAACCATGAAACTTAAGCATAAAACAAATAATATGCGATAAAACGAATACGAACAATGACATATCATTGATCTAATTATTCGAGTATGTAATATGTGTTTTTATATGGATCGCATGGAAATAGCAAATTTTATTTCCTGAGAATTTTGTATCTAGATTAAGATAATTTACCCACTCCAATTAGATGGAGATTTTATGTAATGCACTTGGGATATTCCAATGTTAGACACTCTTGATTTGAGCCTCACTGATTAATAAAATTTCTCAATGTTGTTTTCCTTGGGGTAAAATATCTAGATTGAGCGTAACATAAAGGATTAACTAACCAATTTTATTCTTCATTAGACTATTGGTATTCAATGCAATGCGCATGTTATAAAACGAAAAACGTATACAATTATTACTATTAGTCATGATATTCTAATACTTTTTTATTCTAAAAAAGTTTTGTTAATAAAAGATGTATTTTTTATTTTTTTTAAATTAATAATTGATGGAATTCGACAGCGAATGCGTAGGATTATTAAAATACAGGTCTGACGTGTATTAATCCAATTAAGTGGCATTGAAGGTATTGTTCATAAAGGTTATCTAGTCAAGTTGGGCTTGCAACAGCTACTTTAATTGGTTTATCCTTTTTTACAAAAAAGACATTAAAGAAGCGCGTGTTTTTTTTTGGTAAATAATATTTTCATTGCAAGAGTGAAGACGGAGAAACGTACTTTATAACACTGTTTTTTATAGATTGACTTTATTTTACGACATTATTTGCAAAATATTCTTTGATTTTGAGTACTTATGTTACTTTATAAAAAAGTGTTATTTTATAGCATTAGCCTAATTTCAACGATATATGTGGCATAGTAACATAGATTTAATGAAAAACAAAATGCTCGCTTTAATTTTTCGTGGCACAATGGATTCCATTTTAATTCCCGTAATGATAACAACTCATACGACAAACGATCACTAACTTGGTATATGAACATGTGTAAAATATATTGTCCCGCAAAACACAAAAAGAGCATTTTGTATATTGTTAAATCTTTGTTACCAGACCAGATATAGAGTTAAAAATATTGCTATTACTATAAGGAACATTAAATGTTTATGGGTTTACTTTATTTTTCGAAAACTTGTTCGAAGTTTTCGATGACTTCGTGGGTTTATGGGCTTTCAAGTAATAGAACATGAAAAATATGACTTGAAACATTTCAATTAATTAAAATTTTAAATTTACTTGACCTTAATTTTGTTTATAACTTAAATATGATCAGTTTTATTTAATAATATAATTCATTGACTTTGATATTGAAAGCATAAGATAAGTTATTAATGAAGGACTTATGAAATGCCTTTGTGTGATTGCTTGATTTGTGTAGCTTCTTTCTTCAGCATTTTAATTTTAAATAGTGACAAATAAATACAAATTTAAAAGCATATTTTTAAATATTTTTGTTTATTTTACATGGAATTGTATGTATGCATTGTTCAGCAGTCCTTTTATTATCGAAAAGGTCGCCTATATGGCAGTGTGCCATAACCCAGAAGCAGACACTTGTGTTTCCCATGGATAGATTTTCCTAATAATAAAGGGGCTGATCCAGATTACCTTTAGAATTAAAAAAATCCAAAAATAATTTCCAATATTATTTAATTCAATATTTTTATTTAATATTATTTTAAGGTTATGCTTTTATAAGGAATAAGTTTGCTACAATCGACATGTACATTTTCTATAATTAACCAAATAAAATTTCCAAACTGGGCTGTGTGCATTTCATGTTCGTTTCAGAGATTGAATAGAGGCTTCAATCGTATCGTGTTAAGACCAACACATTAATATTCGTTCGTTTAAATACATGCTTATAGATTGCAATGCCTATGCCATAGCGGATTTTAAAGCATGCAGCGTTTCATTTAAATATTGTTATATTCCTATCAATTGCATTATCATGTGCAAATAGTGTACGTGTATATTCTACTTCCCTTATATCTATGAGTTTAACATTTATTTTAAGAAATTATATTAACGTAAAAATAATAAACATGTTACGAGTAAGAGCCCATGGGTAAGTCTTGAAGGTAGGGATATTGATTTATAGCTGATTTTGATACCTTTTAAAGAATATAACGTTTTGTCAAGCCCAAGTAAAATAAAGTTATTTCTGCACCAAAGACAAAGATAACGATACGAACAGTTTCTCAAAGTCGATAAAAAGCTGCTGACCTGGAATCGTATTATGTTTGCAATAACACGTGAAACTATTTCATAAACGGTATTTAAAACAGAAATTTGTATCCATTTATTGTGAAAAGCCTTGATTTGTCGTCCCATGGGATACATGTCATGATTTCTTGAGTTTGAGTTATGGTTAAGGTCTCTTGGCAAAATACTCATTAAGAGATCTTAAAACAAAGTACCAATTGTATGCCAATCTTTTAAAATCTTATTTGATAAAATTCAGCAATAAAAAAGAACTTGTATTTTGTTGTTAGACGTGTTTTGTTACACGAGATACTTAGATTTGTCACTTATTTTACATAATATGGTTCAACGTGTTCCTGTATCGGTAAGGGCATCGCTTAAACAAATCAAATACAATTTTATTTGGGACAGAATTGTGACTAAATATTTGAAGTGTTTGTTAATATTATTTGCAGTTTCTCTAGATTGTCATATCGCATAGCTTAGAGCAAGTTAACAATCCTGTTCAGCGTGGATTACATTCTACATGTTTTCTGTAAAATGTGTTTTTTTGCAAACATTAAATTTTACACTTAATGTTTTTCAAAAAAAAAAATCCATTATACATTTATGAAACCTTTTCCTTATATTATAGTTAAACTTTGTTTCCAATATACCACCTTAATAACACAAATTTTAAGATTAATATTGTCAATCAATATATGGTTTGATCAATAAAATGTGTATTTGCAAATTTATAAGTTCCGTTCAATGGTCAAATCGATAAACTTAAACAACTTGGAAAGCAATTTAAAGCCAAACCGATGTATATGCGTCAATTGGTTAATTTCGATGTGTTGTCTTTCACTTACTGTATCATACAGTCAATGAAGTCCTGCGTGCTGCTTTTACACCCTGAATGACATGCTGATGAATACCTGAATTCTGCTTAAACTTTTATTTTCACACTGGTCACGCATCACATCAAGTTATCAGCATACCAATTGTAATGGATACATTCACAATAATAATTACTAAGAGCGTGAGGAAGAGACAAAACGGATAGTCAATATATAATTTGAACTGATTGGGAGCAGACATTTGCTTCCAAGGACTATGTGTATCGTCACATTAATCGAGATTTTGATAATAAAAAAAAAAAAGACACGACTTATGAGTTCATTTTAGTGGGCGGTGATGTAATGAATATTGCAGTTTTCTTAATAATGAATGATCATAAATATTAATAAATAAAATAACATTTAATGCATCATTAATTGCATCATTAATTGCCATTCAGACTCAAATAAACTTCATCGGAGTTTAATTGTCAATGATAAAATATTGCAATATACGTAGAGCAATACATTAATTCATTTATTAAAATAACAAGAATAACAGTTGCAGATACACGTGCACATTTTTATAACGCTGCAAAACAGCATATTTATGTCAGATCAAGTTGTATGAGTATTTATTAATTTTACGGTTCAGATTTCTTATTTCGGCCAATTTTGTAAAAAAAAAATATAAATATAAAATAGAGTTGGGCAAGTTTATTTCATACATATTATGTCTTCATGAGTATACAAGATTTAAATACGTACACAATATATCATTCATGTGATGTGGCTTGCAAAAACAAACACATAACGTGACATTGTACAATGAATACAAATACAAGAGAAAAGTGAACTAAAATGGGAGCTTACAGAGCACGGTGAATGCGTCAAGTTGTTTAAATAATAAATTACTATTCTCTACATGATTATTACAAATTAATATTAATCAACACATATACTATTAATATAATACCACATAAATGTGTTAAAGGGATCTTTTCACGCTTTGGTAAATTGACAAAATTGAAAAAAGTTGTTTCAGATTCGTAAGTTTTCGTTTTAGTTATGATATTTGTGAGGAAACAGTAATACTGAACATTAACCATGCTCTAATATAGCCATTATATGCATCTTTTGACGATTTTAAAACCTAAAAATTATAAAGCGTTGCAACGCGAAACGATTGAATAATTTGGAGAGTTCTGTTTTTATCGTTAAATTTTGTGAAACTACGAAGATTGCTTATATAAGGTATAAAATACGTCAACCATGTGTACTAGGCGGAATAGCTCAGTAGGTTAAAGCGTTTTTACTTCAGGACTCAGGCAGGACTCCAGGGGTCACTGGTTCGAAACCTGCTTCGGGCAATGTTCTTTTCCTCTTTTTATTTTTTTTCTTGATTTTTTACTGGAGCTTTTACGATCCAATGTTTACATTTATCAATATAAAGCATTTAATGAATAAGTTAAAAAAATGACAAAATCTGTGAAAAGGCCCCTTTAAATGTAAAACAAAAACTCGGCATCTATATGCTATAATTAATCGGTTCAACATCTACTATTACACAGAGGCGATTTTGTTAAGGAATAATTTTTCATCTGGTGCACTTTTAATTACATTCACACTCCGCCAGAAGTCATCAGGGACACCAGCCAGCGTGTGATCATGCGTGTAGTGCGTAATTATTCATACAAAGTCATGATCATTACGCCGTATCTGATACCGACATCGATGTATTCATTACTCTCATCGCGTAACATTCTCGGAATGGCTACATCACGTGGCAGTTATCAGGAAACAGTGTCACCGCGATTGATGTACTTCTTATTTAAGATTTCAAAATAATTTTTATTTAGACTAAACACAGCTTTCTTTGAACCAGATTAGTAATCTCTAATTGACATCCCTAACGCAGATACCCCTTCCGCTTCAATGATCGGGAGCTTCCTGCAATAAAATAGGGGCATAGCTGCTATTAGGCACAGCAGGCCCGGGCCTATATATTTTTTTGAAACATGAAAATTACTAAAATATGCTTCAACTTCGAAAAACGCATTCAAATGTTGACCCTGAGGGGTCAGGTGTTAAAAATCTGCATTTCATATTGACATTATCGTCAGACAATGGATTCTGGTCGTGTAACTGTTCAAAGGACATACCTTCTAATTATAAACTCTACTTCTTTCTATGTGACTAGATTCTATTTCGCTTCTTTTCACGTTACTTGCTGTTACAAGTTTACATAGATCTACATGTAGATCTACTTGTCTCACTGTCAACATTACAGTAAGTTGTAATAGATTATCGTTGGATTTTAAAGAAACATTCCGAATGATGTTTATGACCGCGGAAATTTAAAATGAAGCACTTGCCCCCTTATCCCGATCCATTGACTGAATACGGTGCTGTAATAGACATGCAAAGAGTATTATTGGAAAGAAGTCCCATGGGTTGAGTTGTGAATAAGTTGAATGTAACGATTGTAAATTTTTCTCTGTTCCATATTGTTTTAAAATGTATTTCTTTGGTATATAAATAACAAGTAAATTATCAAAGAAAAACAGGTTAACAGGTATTTTCTTATCTTATTATTTGTCTAGATATGCTTTAAATCTCACCAAAGCCGTTATAGAATTTAAAAAAAATTCTGGGGGAGGCCCCACATACCCCCCTTTTACGTTTCATAACCGGGCCTACAGTTAAAAAAATGCGAGCTACGCCCCTGTAAAAGTATTTATGTTAAATGTAACTTCGCACAAATTAGCCATTTCTAACATGTATTTATACAACTTAAAAAGTATTTTGTATCTTTAAACACATACTCAGTTAAATATCCAGTAGGGATAAAGATATACATTTTCAGAATAAAAAACACATTTATTTATTTTGGCGCAATTGTTTAAACACATATACAATGACTTTTCTGATTGTTAAATTTTCTGCCATATGTTATCTATGCTTATTACTTACTATTATTATTAGCATGATAATCGACATGGTATGCATAAAATAATCAAATTTTTAACTTAGTTTATTTCCATTAATAAAAACGGTATGACAGCCACACTGTTCGTGTTGCATTAATATTTTCAAAAAAGAAGAGTTATTTTCCAAACAACTTCAATGGTATTACGTTAAATAGTATGCATCCTACATATTTCTATTTGAACACTCTCTCTTCTTACGACATATCGATATGTGTATTATTTTATTGTTTAAACTGGACAAGTCGTAATACATACGGAATTATACGCTAGTCAATTGTTCCAAAAGTTTGTATCACTCGAGTGGCTTGTGTGATGACGTATCACACGAGAGGCGGAGCCTCGAGTGTGATGCGAAATAGCACAAGCCACGAGAGTGATACAAACTCTTAGAACAAATGACTAGCGCAATATTCCATTTATTATATACAACAACTAACGAAAACAGTTAACAATTGTATTTTTTCTTTAACAAAACTGACAAAACAATGACAAAAACGGGTCGCCATAGTTTATTTAAGACGCGTATGAATGCAGTGTATGTAAATTAACGTGTAAACATTTTGAATTCGTTCGATGTTTTTAACAAATAGTTGACTGTTAAAAAACACCACGTCCGACATGTCCTTAAATTCCATAGAGTTTAGATAAAACTAATGTGTTCCGTCACAGAAATGACGCCACACGATGAACTACGTAATATATTTCGTAATATAAAATATTTATTTTTCGGTGCGCGTAATGTGATTCATTAAATTGGTCGAAGTAGTCCGGCTAGTAAGGTAATACGGAATTGGAAACAGCGAGAAGCGTAATACGGGATTTTTTTTATTTCAACGATTGATACAACCTGTATTTTGTTAAAAGCATTAAACAGGTATATAATAAATTTCTGTTCCATTCTGTTCTGTATTGTTGTGTGAATGTGTCTTGAATGTGTGGCGTGTTTGCAAGTTTTTATACAAGTCAGTTCAATAATGAATTTTAAATTTTAACAAACAAAGTACATTCTTATTAGATATTTTGTTAAAATAGCGGATCGGAACAAACAATTACCTCATCCCTTTGAGAGTGTTATTGTATCTTTCATTTTTTTTCATATCGTTCAATGCGCACCAATTATACATGTATATGTATAAGTTCGGGCTGGCAATGCTTTATAATCAGAAGATCATCGGTCCTATATTAAAGAACAAAATGTATTTGTTTTCATCAATGTGAAATTCTTCATCTACTGCATGTAAATGACATTGTATAATACAAACTTCAATATGAACTTTTCAGTTGTGCAAGTATCGATACTATAATTACATAAATATTAATTAAGAATTAAAACTCAGCAGTTATGAATTTTATAAACAATGGTCTTGTTTTCCTGCGCAATTCGATTACAAAATAAATGTATTGTATACACATTAAAATGACTATACGATTTAAAAGTGTGCACCAATTATTTTTTTCAGCAATACTTAATAAGGACTAGAAAAACATTAACACGAAACATTTATAACATATCTGAACTGAACTTCTTAACCAGATCTAGTCTAGACAAGTCATTTATGATATGATATGATCTGTAAGTGTGTTATCTAATGAACACTAGTGAGAAACTCCAATATCTAGATTGCAGCAATATCCGTCTTGTGAAAAAGAGATTTGATTATTCCAGTTTGATTAGCCAATTTTAAACAATTATGATGTGGCAAAATCCGAGCAATAAAACATATCGGATTTGTCTACAAGTTCTAAAAGTTGCGTAAATCAGAAAGTATGTTAAGTGACACGTTAAATTGCTATATTCTAATAGTATTTTTTGAACGAATGTTATCATTGTGAAATTGAATTTATTTTTGTAATGTATTCAGTATTGCCTAAATTGTAAACGCCAATGTAATTCGCTTCTTTAAATTAACATTTGTTTTTAAAATCATCGAATATTTCAAGAAGTATTTCGTAAAAAAAGTTAACTGAATCGTTACTTTTCAGAGCTCTTATAGTTCGCCATAGGAAATATACAATTCTGTTCGACCATGTTGGCCTTATAATATAAATCCTTCTTAGTTTTTACAGATGTATTAATGTATGTAATGTCTCATATGTTGGATTCAAAACACTTGTTTTTCTAAAAATAAAATCAGTTCAGTGAATGATGGGTTATTAATGTAAATATTACCTAAGATATGTTACACTGTCGTCAACTTTATTTAACGTTAGATGTAAAAATCTTTTGTTTTAAGATAATTTATTTGCCAAACACAAACGATTTGTGCAAATGTATATTTTCCATGAGTTCTTACCGGAACAGCGTAAATAACGATTTACGCAAGTTTAGCGACTTTCATGACGCAATAATAAATCGATGTTTACAGAACGAGGCTCGCGATATGCATTTCTAAATGTTTGTAGTTGTGAATCATGCATGAATCTATAAACATTTATGTGATCTTTAGAAAAGAATTACATTGAAAACTTCATAAACACAATGCATTAACAAAAAATAAAACTATAATGAGGATTCTTAAATTAATGAAGTTATGAAAAACAATTCTATTTAGTCTAGTGATCTTTCAGTGAGGATGGTTTTACCGCTTTTTGGTCAGATTATGTAAAGTTTGGTCCCTGTTTTATGATGGCATTAATACTACTGGTATGTACACATCAACGATCCATTATTTTCATTGATAATTAAAACACGTTTGTTAGTGTTTGTGCATGTGTGAGGGGCATAGACAATTCTAAGAAATGTGCATTTATTCTTGTAATTGTGAGTATTCATCAATAACACGTTATTTTCACGGCTTTAAATACTTTGTTCGAATGTCGCTAACAAGGCAATTGAAACGTCGTCATGGCGTCCGTCAAGCGACCGGGAGGTAACGGGTTCAATCCTCACTGAAGGAGCGTTCTTAAGGTGTCCCCAGAGTACTGGTTCTACCCATGAAACGAAATCAAGCGCATGTAATCGAGCTCAAATATATGGGTTAATACTTAAGGTAACTGATGGAAATTGTTTACTCATTGATATTATAACATGAGAGTAAAAAAACACAAAAGACCAAACCCTTGTTAAATCAAAGCGCTCAAGGCACTGCAGTTGTTCGCTCTTTGAATGTATTTATATTGCTTACAGTCACAAGACATGAAGTTCGACTTTTTAATGTAGGCCAATCGAATGGCTACAAGAAATTCGAACACCAATTTAATTTCTTTTTATTGTCTACAGTTGTCAGATATTTAAAAAACATCAATGAGGAAAGTGATATTGATTAAAGGACCTTTTCACAGATTACGGCATGTATTGTCACTAAATGCTTAATTTTTACAAATTTAAACATTGAATCTAAAAAACTCAGGTTAAAAAACAAGAATACAATTAAAGAAATACAAAATGATAAATCTCAAATTGCATCTGGAGAAACAGCCTAACGCTAAGACATTTTGGGCATCCGTGCTCAAACAATAAGTGATTTATTGTAAACATCATATAAGCAATTCTCGAAGTGAAACACAAAATAACGACAACAACAAAACTCTCCAAATTATCCAATCGTTTTGCGTTGCAACGCTTTATAATGTTAGGTTTGATAAAGGTTTGATGATGATTCCCGACAGGGTTTTCAATGAACTGTATGAATAACCGTTTTATATTACGTAAATGGTAAAACTTTATTTGTTAAAGTGACAGTCAACGCTGAGGTCTTCACGAATTAATTATGTCCAGACTTGATCCCGTGACCTTTTAGGTCACAATTTAATTTTGAGCCAAAGTAGGTAAAATTATCCTCGGCTGCCAGGGTGTTCGCCAAAGAAATATTTTTTTATCTAAATAGACCATTGCACGGTGGCCAATAATATCTTAATTGCACTGGTAGCCATTTTGAAGACAATACATGTCTGGTTACCATTAAAATGACAAGGTTACTCCTCCATGGGGTGCTGACAATTAACAAATACCTTCTTCCCGTTTTGCGCGCACTTCGCCGCCTTTATGACCTCTCTTGAAGTCACCAGCCGTCGACCTGAACACCAGAAATGTTTCCCCAGCACGCTTAATTTACTGTGAACCTGCGTCCTGAGACACTTCCATTATTTCATAGGGCCACCACGTTAAAACTCCGGTCTTCATCTCTTCCCAAGCTCCACCATCTCCGTCATCTACGGTACCATATCCATAACCAAGCATCTCCTGTTCCTCTTCCGGAGATTTAGGGATACCACTATCCACCTGCGGATAATTACCATTCCACTTATCTATCGTTTCAAGTTTCGGGAGTCGGCGAAGTCAGCGGGAGAGGAATTTCGGCTCGAGGGTTGACGGTATTAGCTAGAATAACAGAGGCGCCCGTAGAAGTTTCCTAATCCAACCCTCCTCAGATAATGTAGTAAAACCACTATCCATCAACCGACGATTACCATTCCACTTGGCGATTCTTCAGAGAAGTCTTCAAGAAAAAATCGGGTGTCTCTTCATCCGGTCGCTTTATTTTTCCTGTAAATGAAGCTGAATATTGCAAAAATTTCTTTAGAAACGTCACAATCTAACATTTCGTAAAACATAACGAACAATTTGAACAGCTGTTATATCTGATAATCTTCAATACTGCGAACATAGCTAGAATATTGAGAGCATTGAAATTCAGATAGGACAGTTCCATATTATGTCTATACTTTTTTGGACATGTTTTCAATTCGTGATTACAACATGGCTGAAACGTATTTAGATTTAAAAAAAGTTTTGAAATATGATTTCAATTGTGTCGTGAATTTCGCTGACTGAATTGAAATTTAATGTTTAATCGCATAACAATACGGTTTCTGGAGACAATTTTTGACATATCAATTCGAGCGATTGCCATAAAATCTTAATGTTTGTTCAATAAAACACGTGTTCAAAAATAATTGCTCTCTCAGGAAAAAAAGTCCAGAAAACAGTTTTAACATGGTTTTGACAAAAAAAAGTTATGTTTAGTGATTAATGTTTTAATTATTGATATCGTTCATGACTTATAGCGGTTGAGTTCATGCAGTTTATCCACCGTAATATGTTATTCTCACAATCTAAAATATGATTAGAAGCAATATACAGGCTTGCACAACACACAAAGGGGAGTTCTCGTTGGTTGACAATAACAATGTTGTGATTGTTGAAGACAACAAATATTCGATCCCAAAATACATTTTATTGCATAATATTCCCTTAGTTTAGTTTTTTATACTTTCCTTCCACTCTTCTTGTCATCTGGTTACAGGCACACACGCCTTTATAATGTGATACAAACGAATGACCGTACTGACAATATATAAACGCGTACATTCATGATAATTTTACTGATTGTACGGTTTCATCAAAATGATTTACACCTCGTGTTTGAGCCTTGCTGTCGACAGGTTTCGAATTTAGTGGTCATACCAGGATATAAATTAACGTTGTTACCAAGATAATAGATTAGAATTTTTCCCATAGGCTTAAATGATTAAACAGGTATACGACTTACAACGTCTGATTATATGCGTAATCTGGTATCAGAATTTCCATCGCGTTAACAGTAAGTCATACGATAGCAAGATTGTTCACAAACGATCGTAAGGTTATCATAAAACGCTCGCATGCGTTTTGGATAAATCATCTCACATATTGATAAACAAATTAAACATTAGTCAGTGTTGACTTTTATAACATGAGTTCATTTCTGATTGATGTCAAAAGGGTCAATCTTTGACAATGAACACAATATAACTTTGTTAATGTGTCTAAGCGCTAAAGTAAATTAAGTTAAGAACTGTGTTGCTGTAAAAATATGAAAAACCCACTTGACACTTAAAGTGGACATTATTTGAACGAATATGAAAAACCCACTTGACACTTAAAGTGGACATTATTTGAACGATTATAAATCTTATGTCAAATAATCATGATTTTGAATTTTGTATATGATGGTTGCACATTTTGCAAATTAGCATCAAATCACTTGATTTAAAGTCATCATAACATTCTATTGTTGCAAGTTAGGCATATTTTTCAGACATAAAAAGGTCTTGAATCGTTAAACTTTCCTTAATAGAGAGTTTTTTCGTAGCTTAAATTTTCGGAGCAACATACCGCTTTCTATACCACACGAGGTTTCAAAACGTGAAATTTGAAAGACAATGCAACTACTTTCTATGACAACACACGTATGCATGCAACATTCATTTAACTAAGCGCCCTGAACTAAAACTATATCCCTGAGAATGTTGTTTTTCATCGTATAAGTTAGCTGTGACCGCTTACTGTATATTATATACTTAAACAATTTGAAAACTTTGCCTTAAGACCACTAAGAACTAAAAGGATACAATTTTTATAAAAAGTTTAATAGTTTTGATTTTGAATGCTGTTAAATTGTATTCATTTTCGGGAGTGTTGTTTGTTGTTGTATTTTTTGCTGTTTACTGATAACTCCGGTGTGGACTAATAATAAACGTCGCTTTTACATTTTCATTTACAGGCAAATGTTAAAGTTTATTTTTTTTAATCCAGAGACTTCAATATGTTATTGATCCGATATAAATATATATCAAAACATTTTAAATAAAGTCATAATTGAAACCGCGATTTGAGTACGACATTAACTCACTGATCGAAGGCCATTCCGATGTTTGCAATTTTGTTTTCGTTACATAGAAAGTGACGTCCTTGTCATCGGTAATTTTCACTTTGTACATAGTCGTCGTTAGTTGTTTATGTGCGCTTGTTCTTCAGATTTGTATTATTGATATTGCCTTTTTATTCCAGCTGTCAAACTTAAATATAGTTGCATCCCTGGTCCCTCAAGGCTGAACAACAACGTTGTTCTAAAGACAGATGAAACTATCGAGTCATGTTCATTATGTGTTTTAAATATTAAAATATTTTATCACATTTTAGATGTTAACATATAAAAAAACATTAAACAGCAATTTCTTTATTTAATTCTGGAAAAGCATACGATGTAAATACCCCCACTTCACGTTATTTTCAAAACTGAACTCGTAAAACAATGTATTTACACAATTGATCACTAGATGCAATTATTTTAAATATTCAATAAACACAAGTGCTTGTTTGAAATATAGCCATTATAGGCAAGTCATTTTCCCATCTTAATTTTTTAGTGAGATAATTAATATTTGTTATCTATAAGACATTCATATATTCATTGTTATCTCTCTTTCAACGTCGTTGAGACCCAACTATGTCTGAAGGGAGTTGCATTCTCAATACTGTGATGAATTGTTTAATGCAAAGCATTTTTTTTAGTTTTCAAAAGAATTGTGACACCTGAAGGGTTTCGCGGAATGGAATCAGTGGGAGAGAGATCAAATTAATTTGAAAAATGATTTTTTTCTGTGCACTTGATGAAACCTAATTTTAACTGGTCCTTTCCTCGGACGCAATTCAAAACTTGCTGAAAAATCTGAACCAGCTCATTATGCAAAAGAAGTAAATGATGACGTTTCCAAAATCGCAAAAAATGCGTTTGTCCATGCCGATTAACGATGCTTATTTTTTAGTCATTACTTTTGAATAAATTAATATATGCGTAGATCAGTAGTCACAAGATAACCGGTTAACTGGTCGTTTTGGTAGATTGATCGGTTTACAGGTTAACCACTTGCATCATCATTTAATTGCCTTAAAGTTGCGCGCTACGGTACGTTAACAAACATGCGCGTAATTGACAACCCGATGGCACCCCGTTGACATGGTGGTGTGAAAATACAGCGTTTCCCAACAATTGCGCACGTGATTCGGAAGATTTTGTCCGTGCCATTAACGTTCGTGCCATCGGAGTGAGTGTTCGCGAAAACAGGTCGTCTTGTTACCAAGGCTCGCAACGCGCTACACACAGCCACAAGCAAGTGGAAGGTCATTTTCTTGACCAATGAACACTGTTGTTTTTTACATTTTCTGCATATACATGTATGTTTGCTGATTTGTTTGTACTGTGGGGCAGTATTGTACTAGTTTAAATAATTGTTTTAAAATCATTTTTATTTAATGTTTAGTCAAGTTAAAAAATCAAAACGGAATGAACAAAGAAAAACAACATTTTGTGAGC